>NC_057344.1:137224777-137484777 GCF_016509475.1 Prionailurus bengalensis | reverse complement strand
GGAACCTTAGGGAATGGAACCTGTTTTAGATTCAGTTGCAGGAAACATTTTTTTTTGGAGATGTGTCAAATTATGTGGAGAAGTTTCTAGCTTAATCTTTCAAAAGAGAGTGTGCCTCCGGCCCGCCCCCAATCACATCACCTCCTACCTTAATTTACTAAAGATAACTTACTCTCTATCAACCACCTATATGTCTTGTGAGTCATATTGATCTCAGACATGTGATGCAGTCCTTGGCGAAGATAAAATTGGTTTAATGGTATCCTTCCCCTCCTCCCTGTATTTCTGATGATACTTAAGCATGCAGAGGACACCAGAGCCCCCTTTCCCCATCAGGAAAGCGTGTCGAGGCAGCTTACAATAAAGGACAAGCCTTCCCACAGCCTCATCAATACCTTGATAGCTCTGGGCTAATGGAATCTTGTGACTTTCGGTTCTCATTGATAAGAGACCCTGATGTAGACACTGATGAGTGGGACATTCTCTGTTCCTGCACACATTTCTCTTTACCTCTTGCTCCATTGAACGCATTCTCAGGATTAGGTCAAAACGGCTACGTTTCTGGCTGTGATTCTTCTTATGAAGTGGAAAGAAAAGAATGTATTTTGTTTGGTGATCGTATGCGGTTTTTTTCCCCTCATTCTGCTACAAAATTAGAGGGGATTGCCCCAAACCTAAAAAAGGTTTGCATTCTTACGTGAAAGTGTTGTCATCTGCTCCAGATCCATTTCTGCAAGGATTCAGGCAGCCTAGGTTTTCTTTTAATAATGATAGGTAACTTAGTGAGTGGTTACTATATGTGAAGTGTATTCTTAGGCAATTTACATATATTACCTCACTTGGTCTTCCCAGCCCCCTGAAGGGATTGGTGGGAAGTAATGTCATGCACATTTTATAGATGTGGACTGAGGCTTAGGGAGATTAAACACTTGGCTCAAGGTCAGCAGCCTAGTGAGTGGTGGATGAGGACTCAAATCCAACTCTGCCTGACTCTGAGGCTTGTGCCACTCACCCTGCCTGAGTGAGCTGATTTTCAGGGGCATTCTGTCTCAGGTGAGTGTTTTAATGTCGATTAACACTGCATTCTGCGAATAGCAAGAATTTCTTGACCAATTTCTTGATCGATTCTCCTCAGGGGGTTTCTACTTCATTCATGTCAAGAACTCTAACCAAACAGGATGGTATTAAGCCCCATTCTAAGCCTGTGCCAGTCCAAAAATGGTTAAAAGGTCAAACCAAGAGATCTAGTAAAACTTCATCTCACAACTCCATTTTGGAATATTCTTAATACATGGGTCTTGAATAACACCTATCATTTCTGCTTTTTAAATACCTCTGCCTTATAGAAAATTACCAATATTTACCCCTCAAGGGCTGAGGATCATGGAGTTACTGATTTATAACCCTTCTAGTCTTCATTTCTGATAATACTTAATGATTTAACTTCTTTGGTTGATTTGATCTTGCTTATTTCTCTCCCTGGCCGAAATAACTGCTTTCACAGCATGTGATGAGACACTATGGAGAAGTATTTGGAACACTAAATGTGGGTTTAACACCTAAGGAGGAGGCCTAGTGAAGGTCATTGGAAGGACATTTGAAGATGAGAAAATTGTGAAAGGCCTTTGCAAAATGTTACCAGGTACCTTGGAATATAAACTTGGGCTACTTGGTTTTATGCCACAATTTGCCTTCGCTCTTTCTCTGGGGTCCTATTAATTCCTTTGCTTATTTACAGACGTTAGATTCCCAAAGGATGTTCAGAAGTACCAAGTGATTCACTGCTATCTGTTGTGGGGGGTATATGCTGACTCATTGTTCCTCCCTATGGGTAGTTACATTTCAATTTATAAAAGTTCATAAGTGAAGGAGCTTCTGCAACAACCTGCTTGAGTTGAAAGCCTATCACTATAAGAAACTATCTGATACTGCTCTTTCATGGAGAAGATGCCTCCTACCTTCTTTTAGTAAGAGAAAAATCTTGACCTTTTTCTAATGATAGGTTTTCTCCAGGAGCTTCTGTATAACAGATGTTTGATCAACAGTTAATAAAGATCCTTGAGCAGAAAAAAAATGATTTAGATGCCAACAAATAGATGGTTTGGGGAATAAAAGCATTGCTTATAGGAAATGGGAAAAAAAATTCTGAACGAGAGCTTTGAGGGAGACATTCATGGGAAAGGCTTTTTGAGTTAGCTGCCCTTGGGAAACTGCTGTCAAGTCTCATTATCGCCACTGGGTGTCACTCCAGGCAGCCCCTTAGCAGCCGTCTAGTCAAGGTTAAAGTACTGTAAGGGAAACACTCAGCTAAACAAACCAAAGGAAAATAATGGAAGGAATAAAAAAAAGTGTCTAACTGTCTCAACATATAGTAGGATTTTGAGTGAGAGGGAAGAAAAGCACAAGGCTAAAACATGGCATCAGGTGACATTCTCTTTTGGAGTGCGGCTGCCATCACTCCCAGCGGGGGATTTTTTTTTTTTTTTTTTTTTTTTTAATTCAGAGGATGTACCATCCTGATCAGCTGGCTGAGGAGAGAGCACAGTTAGACCAAAACCCAACTAGATTTCCAACAACGTATTAATGTTTTTGAGGATTTTGATCCATATGACTGAATTGCTTCTCCAGAAAGGTCACATCCAACACTAAAAGGGAAGCGCTTTCCCCCATCCGTCTCTTTGCACAGTCAGCAGTAGGCATTCTTAGTAAACTTCAAAAGAGCTGTGTACTTCAGGATGAGGAGGCAGGGGAAAAACCTGACTGGGTTTCTTTTTGGAGTAGGTTAAGGAAGATGAGAAATGCAATGTGGAGGCTCCCTTCTTGTGGAGTGAGGGGAAAATGGGGGTAGGCTTAAACCTGCCTTTAGGTACCATGTGGGGTGGTGGGAGTCCCCAGGTATTTTATACTGGCATAAGTCTTCAGTCCTTCAAGTGTTTTTACTCAATTCCTTTGGAGCCCATTTGAGATTCTTGTTTTTGCCTCCCTTTTCCTGTATCACTCCACTGTACTGACATGAAGACCATGAGTAATTTGAAGCTGCAGATGGGAAACAAGGACCTTGACAATAGGAATCTTGATCTCCATTGCCCAAGAGACAGGAGGACATGAGGAATCCACAGCTTGACTACAGTAGGAGTCATGTGTTTCTAGAATTCCAAGTTGGCAGTTGTCTTCGCTTAGGAATGCTTTTGGCTGCATGTAACAGGAAAACTGAACAGCAATGACTATTTTAATGTAGTCATTTATGAACCCACTTAAAAAGAAGACTGGAAGTATTTGGTTGCTCGTGTTGGTGTGACTGCTTTCCAGTGTTATCATGGACTCTGGCTCTTTTCATTCTTCTGCTCTGCTATTCTTGGGTGTTTCTGGCTCCGTGCTTTTTGTCTGCTGGTCACAGGATGGTTACCATTCATGTCTGAATCCAAACAAGAAGTGGGAAGTAGCAGTGGAAGAAGCTTTCCTCTTGTCCCTCTTTTGGTGATGAGGAGGAAAATTTCCTTCTGAAGACCCAATACACTTGTGCTTACTTGTAATTGGTTGGAATCATGTCACATGGTGACTTCCAGCTGGCAGTGAATTTTTTCACTTTCTCCGGCAGTGTGGATTGAAAGGGCTTGTGAATAACTATTGAGTCAACCAAGAGTGTCTGTCATAAGGTTTGGAACATGTTTTCTAATTGATAGAAACATTGTTTTATATGGTGGGAGAGTTTCTACAGCATTATAGGTGTGAGATGAGTTAGTAAGTTTAACCTAACTCTTGTCTGATGATAAACACATTCTGAATTTCACACTGGACATAAAAAGGTACCACTGGAAAAAAGTTTGCTTATAAATTGGAGACTATCTGTAGCTTATTACTTTTTTCAATGTTTATTTATTTATTTAAAATTTTTTTTTTAACATTTATTTATTTTTTTTGGGACAGAGAGAGACAGAGCATGAACGGGGGAGGGGCAGAGAGAGAGGGAGACACAGAATCGGAAACAGGCTCCAGGCTCTGAGCCATCAGCCCAGAGCCCGACGCGGGGCTCGAACTCACGGACCGCGAGATCGTGACCTGAGCCGAAGTCGGACGCTCAACCGACTGAGCCACCCAGGCGCCCCTATTTATTTTTTAAGGAGAGAAAGAGAGAGAGTATGCATGTGTGTGTGAGTGGGGGAGGGAGACAGAGGATCCAAAGACAGCAAAGAGTCCAATGCTGCTAGAACTCATGAACCGTGAGGCTCATGCTCCTGACCTGAGCAGAAGTTGGACGTTTAACTGACTGAGCCATCCAGGCACCCCTGTAGTTTATTACTTTTTAAAATTTAAGATAATAAAATTACTCTCTAAAACCTTTTAAAAAGGTTATTAAGTTTTATGCTGTCAAAATATTTAAAATACATATGTTGATGAATTTTTTTATGAGTGAAAAGGAATATATGGAATAATTCTCCTGGGATTAAGATATAATGGCATATGGAAAATCTTATTTAGTCCCATTGTGGAGGAACATTAAAAAAAAAAATCCCAAGTGAAATCTTGATTCTCTTCTGCACTGAAGAACTTGGTATCTAAATAAGATTCTTTAAAAAAACTATAGCTTCAATTATTTGACGGTTTTAGGTTTATATATCCAGGCCTCCTCTCTGAAAGTTCTTTTCCTCCTGGGTAATCTGAGTAACTGTTAGCATGAATAGTGAGACATTGAGCTTGAGAGGAGAGGTTCGGTTTTTCTCGAGGATGAAAACTGAGTAAACATTTATTATCACATATTCCAATTTTCCATAGATGTTTCTTAAAAACTAAAAATAAGTGCATCGATTAAATCATTTTAACTTATTATGTACAAGAACACTGTTAACATGTCCGTGCTACCCAAACCGATCTACAGATTCAATGCAATATCTATCAAAATACCAATGGGATTTTTCACAGAAATAGAACAAAAAATCCTAATATTTGTGTGGAATCACATAAGATCCTGCTTTGGGTAAAGCAATCTTGAGAAAGAACAAAACTGGAGCTATCACTGTCCCAGGTTTAATGTTACACTACAAAGCTATAGTCATCAAAACAGTATGGTACTGGCACAAAAATCGACACATAGAACAAATGGAACAGAGTAGAGAGCCCAGAAATAAGCCCATGACAAAATGGTTAATTAATCTATGACAAGGAGGTAAGAATATACAGTGGGAAAAAGACAGTCTCTTCAACAAATGGTGTTGGGAAAACTGGGCAGCTACATGCAAAAGAATGAAACTGGACACTTTCTTACACCATACACAAAGATTAACTCAAAATGGATTCAGGACTTGAATGTAAGACCTGAAATCATAAAACTCTTAGAAGAAAACATAGATGGTAACCTCTTTGACACAATTTTGGTGAAGATTTTTTGGATTTGACTCTAAAGGCAAGAAAATAAAAATAAATGAATGGGACTTCATCAAATTAAAAAGCTTCTGCACAGTAAAGAAACCATCAACAAAACGAAAAAGCAACCTAGTAAATGGGAGAAAATATTTGCAGATCATATATCCAATAAGGGATTAATGTTAAAAATATATAAAGAACTTGTACAACTCAATAACAAAGGAACAAAAAATCCTGTGAAAAAATGGACAGAGTTTCTGAATAGACCTCTTTCCAAAGAAGACACACAGATGGCCAACAGACACCTGAGAAGATGCTCCACATCACTAACCATCAGGGAAATGCAAATAGAAACCACAATGAAATATCACCTCACACCAGTCAGAATGGCTAGTATCAAAAATACAAGAAATAACAAGTGTTGGTGAGGATGTGAAGAAAAAGGAACCCTCATGCTCTGTTGGTGGGAATGTAAATTGGTGTAATTGCCATGGAAAACAGTATGGAGGTTCCTCAAAAACTAAAAATAGAAGTACCATAGAATCCAGAGATTCTGTTTCTGGATATTTAGGAAACAAAAAAATACTAATTTAAAAAGATTTATGCATCCCTATGTTTACTGCAGCATTATTTACAACAGGCAAGATATGGATACAATGTAAATGTCCATTGATGGATGAAATCGAAAAAAGACGATGTAGTGTATATATATCAATATATATAGGTAATATTATATTATGTATTATAATGTAACATAGAATATTACATATATATTAATATATATGCCACATCATATATATATATACACACACCATCACATCACAAAATACCATGTATTTTGTATATATGTATGTGTGTATATACATATATAAGTGTATATGTACATATAATGGAATACTATTCAGCCATAAGAATGAGATCTTTCCATTTGCCACAACATGGATTGACCTAGAGGGTAATGACAAATGAAATGAGTCAGACAGAGAAGGACAAATACCATATGACTTCACTTATATGTAGAATCTGGAAAACAAAACAAATGAACAAATAAAAAAACAACAACAAGAAACAGAAGCAGACTCATAAACACGGGGGGGTGGGTGTGCAGGAGGAGAGGTGAAATAGTGAAGGGGAGTGAGAGGTACAAACTTACAGCGATAAAACAAATAAGCCATGGGGATGAAAAGTACAGCATAGGGGTTATAGTCAATAATACTGTCATAACTTTGTATGGTGACGATGGTAATTCCACTTATGGTGGTAAACACTGAGTAATGTATAGAATTGTTGAATCATTATGTTGTACATATGAAACTAATATTATATGTCAACTATAGTTCAATTAAAAATAAAAAAGAAGTACATTAATTTAAAAATTGAAATGCAATTTTCATCTAAAAAAAGAAAAACAGAGTGAGAGGAAAAGAAATCAAAGGTCCTTGATAGCACTGTTGAACTGCTAAATCAGACCAACACTGAAGTCTTCTGTTTCTCTGAGCGTTCCAGTTACATGAGTCAATAAACAATAAATCCTTTTTATTATTAATAAAAATGAAAATAAATATATACGAACAATCTTTAAGTTGAGCAAAATTAAATTGAATGTAAGCATCTTACTAGAGTAATGCCTTGGGTCATTAAATCTTTAATGTTCCCTCATAGAACTCTTAGGAAGTTTGTGCACATACTCTTCCTTCTAGAAGACTTCACTCATTCAACGAAAATATGTTGAACCCCTGTTCTGTGTCAGGCACTGTGCTGGGTTATATGGGATATAAGTTATACTGTATTTATGCTCTGTGTTTATAAATCAACAGTGAGTCAAATAAAACAGAATTAGGAGTCAATAGAATGAGTGAGCTAGGTGAACACATAGAAGGCTTGAGCACATAGAAGGACTTATGGAGCAATTTATGTGTAAGAAAAGTCCTGAACGAAGAGTGATTTTCAGGTAAATGCTGGAGATGGCAGGGGAGTGATGGCTAAAGATTGTTCTAGGGAGAGGGAACAGCATATGGGAAGGTCTGGTAACTGTGGGACGGACTTTGGAGTTTCAAACTCCAAATAGTGGAGATACTATTCTTTTTTTTTTTTTTTTGAATTATTTATTTTTGGGAGAGAGACAGAGAGGGAGAGAGAGATCAAGCAGTGGAGGGGCAGAGAGATAGGGAGACACAGAATTGAAGCAGGCTCCAGGCTCTGAGCTGTCAGCACAGAGCCCGACGCAGGGCTCAAACTTGTAAACGGCGAGATCATGACCTGAGATGAAGTCAAACGCTTAACCGACTGAGCCACCCAGGTGCCCTGAAGATACTATTCTTAATTGTAGCTTTTGGGAATGAAACATTAAATATGTTTTCCTGGCACCACTGATTCTCCTTGAAACGATAGTTCTCCACTGTTTTTGTATCTGGAAGGGAAGCTCTAGACTCCTGATTCCTTTTCTAAAGGAGAGCTCACCTCACGGCATATCATTCCAGTTCTGTCAAAATCCCCTTGAGAAACTATGGTTCTGGATCCTTAATCACCTTAATTCCTTTCTCCCAATCAATGGTTACTTTATTTAATTTTTAAAAAGGATATTAATTTGTTGGCCTGTCACATTCTAGGAGTTTTCTTTTTTAAATCACGTAATGTGTGATTTCTGAAGGACCAAACTTTCTTTTTCCTTGAACTCCAAATATCAGAAACCTCAACTGAACAAGAGAAGAACACTTTATTTTTTTTATTTAAAAAAAAATTTTTTTTTAACGTTTATTTATTTTTGAGACAGAGAGAGACAGAGCATGAACGGGTGAGGGTCAGAGAGGGGGAGACACAGAATCTGAAACAGGCTCCAGGCTCCAAGCTGTCAGCACAGAGCCCGACGCGGGGCTCGAACTCACGGACCGCGAGATCTTGACCTGAGCCGAAGTCGGCCGCCCAACCGACTGAGCCACCCAGGCGCCCCGAGAAGAACACTTTAAAAAGAGATTTGTGTCGTAGTTGCCTTAACTATATCATTGATGGAATTTTGGTTTTTCTCTTTATTGTCCACTTTGAAACCTTTTACAAATTTTGATATTTTGGAAGTGATATTTTGGAATTACAAATATCTTGCTTAGTCACTTCGGCAATCTTACCAATTTAAGGCATTAGATGTAAAAGGAGTGCAAGACAGGAATAGACTAGAAACTCTGCTGTCGTGAATAATATATTGATGCTTCTAGATGCACAAAGAAGTGTGTTGAAGACACTCTTTCCTTGAACATTGGAGTTTATTGAACATTTTATAAAATCAGAGTTTCATAATACAACTTCTGAAAAGTCTCAAGAGAAAAACGCTCACATTCAATGATTCATGTTTTTAGAAGTTAAACATATCGCATGTTTGGGAAGTAATATAAAGACCCCGAATAGGGGTTGAGCATAAGTCATAGAGTATAACTTAACTCACATGGATGTGGTAACTCTTGCAAGAAAATATTAAACATGACCCAAACCTAAAAGACAAAATCAAGCATTTTGCAAAGGTGGTGTGGGGGAGGGTCCAGGATCCTAAAACGGAATCAGAAAAACCAAGTCAGCCCCAACGTATTAGAACAAGAAGAGGAGAAGGTGGCATTTTGTCATTTTGGGAGAGAGAAGGGAAAACATTGTGGCTAAATACATTAAAATGCTTATTTGACAGGCAAGCGTTGATAAAATCAAATAAAAGCAAGCAGATTTTGAATAAACTATGCTCAGATTATCTGACAATTTTATTAAAGAGCTATAGGAAATTCAGTTGCCCGGAGAGTGGCCGTCTGAAGTGCGTCTTATTTTGAATAAGCCAATATCAGCTTAATAAGAGTTGACTGGAAATGTTTGTCACATGACAAATGGAAACGATTTTTCCTTTTTGGAGTGTTTTGATGAGCATCAAGGAAGAAATAGAACAGAATGTTGAATTTTCATACTCTTGAGCCTGGATGAGAGATGCTATAGCACTGGCCGGTTCTGGGTAAGTGCTTTCAATTAGATTTCAGTTTGTCACGCCCAGAAGCCACTTTTTCTTGGGTCTCATAATTTCATATCCCTGGTATTGCTGGGATGTTCTGCTATCTGGGTCACATTACTGGCACACAGGTTTCGCTAATGTTAAGAAAATGTTGAATGTATGATTACTGATGCCTGCGGCAAAACTTAGTATATTCATGCCCATAATGTTATATATACCAGTGCTTCTCATCAACTTCGGGCATTAGAATTACCTAGGCAGGTTTTAAAAATGTGAAGTCTGAGTTCCATTGTAGACCAACTGGATGGACCTCCAGAGCCCCAGGTTTGGGCTTGGTCTCAGCATTTTCGAAAATCTTTTCAAGTCATTAACTGCCATATACTGTGCCTAAGAATGCACATATCTCAGCTACCAAAGTCTTTTAAAAAGTGTGTTTGTGGGAAAACTGTGTAAGTAAATATTGCATGCTCATATGCAACATGCATCCAGAACTGGGGAAAAAAAATAACATGTCACATATTTTGCATTCCACGCTTCATGCACCATCATTTGATATTGCTGGTAAAGAGGCCCATGGACTCCTGCGGCTGTTAACATATTATTCCAGGTTGAGTAAAATGTTGGGGGAAGGAGGTCTCTTCTTTCCTAAAGAAGGGACATTTGAGAGACTGGTTTCAGGAAAGCGCTGGGCTAGCTGCTATTTTTCTCCAGGTGTTTGATCCGACTGACGGCCCCTGTCTGAACTTCCTAGTCATTTGCCATTTCATTAGCTGCCAGGTTTTCAATTTCTGCCTCTTGGAAGTTACACCGCTTTGAACAAGTCCCCACAGTAATTGAATTTGCCACAGAAATAGAACACTGGAAAATTTCATTTTCTTCTTCCCTGCATGAAGGCAAGCAAGCAGGCAGGGCATACACACATACTCCTGCTGGGCTGCTCCTTGCTTCTTCACCAGCTCTGGTTCCCCTCCCTTCCCCCCATGCATTCGCTAATGCTCACTTCCATCCTGCTCCCCAAGCAAGTATACAGTCACACAAAAAAGGCCTGCTTTCAAATCATCTCAGAGTGCATCAGCCTGTCACTTTGTAATTTTCTTCTAAATGCCTTCCACAAATAATGGTTTTCAAAATGAGCATTAACAGGCTTGATTACATGAAATTGTCCTTTTAATTTACACCAGGATTCTATTGATCACACAAGTGCAGATTAAAGTGTTCAATGAAGCCCGTGATGAGGTATTAACCAGCTAAGGGTCCTCCAGGGGCCGCCAGGGAGGCCAGGAATATGCTAGAAGTGTACAGTTATTTCCCCATAATGAAGTGGCACTATGCGAAGGCATGAATCGCTGGCAGGAAGAATAGATCGGAGATGATGAGCTCTTCAAAGTCATTTCTCCCTCACTCATTCAGCCTCATGCCCAGATCCTCTTGCGATTCTTCTGCATTACTTGTCATGAAATGCCAGGATTTACTTAGCCAGCTGATGCAATTTTTATGACCTTATTGCTTTTTCACCATGGTAATAGTTTTGAATCAATTTATCAATCCAGCGGTGCCATCAGACATATTGCCCTGAAGATCAAGTCCGGGTCATTCCATCAATTCACTGCGGTTTACGAAGATAGAGAAAAAAGCGAGGCCGTGCGGGCTATCAACTTCAAATGGCTTAGTAAACATGCCTCAGCTGTTTTAACTGCTTCACTTCTGACTCTGGACCTTTTTGCTCACGGACAAGACCACCCAAATCCACTCAACAGGTCACGGTGTTGGTAGCCACAGCCCCAAGGTAGAGAGGCCTGGGAGAGCAAGAAGCAGCTCTGGAAAGTTCCCAAGCAGAGTGGTTGGGACAGAACTTGGAAGGGTGGCTTGGTCTTGCACACAAAGTTGATTGTGGTATGTTACCCAAGTTACAAAGCTTTTGTCTCACCAGCCAGAGGACTGAGCTGTTGCTCAGGAGAAAGGAAGGGGAGTGTGAGGTGTGCTCCCTCTGTAATAGGTTTTGCAGAGGGGTTGGGATTCATAATCCAATCCATCTTCTCTCTACAGGGGCTGCTGGTCAGTGATAATGGTTTCAAAAGATGAAAAACCTGTAAGTCATTTTTCACAGGATGAGATGTCACTGAGGGCAGGGCACAAAGAAAGAATAGCACACTTATTGGAAGAGATGATCTCTTAAGAAGAGAATGAACATTCCTTGCCCAGGGGAGAGATGGTAGAGATGTGATAGGTGTCAATCTGGCCATGGAGTTAGGTTGCTGGTGTTTCCATGGATAGAACACTAGGTGTCTCTTGGGAATTGAGTTATTGTATTGGCTATATTCAGAGAATCCTCTTAGTTTGTCTGTATATTCCTTGTATTTATGAATTATGTCAAAATTTGAAGTCCTGCAGTCCAGATTCTGGTAATAAGTTGTTTTAAAAAAAAGTGTGACCAGAAATTTAAATATTATTAAAGCATGTATTGTCTGTGAGGCCTTAATAGAGATTAAATGCATACAATAAGCTTTGTGCTTTGCTTGGAAGCTGCTATATTCAGCATTTAAAATGAGATTTGTCAGATCCCGAGCTTATGTCGATTCCATAAAAGTTTAATGATCTACTTCCAGGTCTAGCAGCGTTTAGGATTTATTTACAGTCTTTATTATAAAATTTGTCCAAAATATACACATTCCCCAAAGACTTCTGAGCTCAGAGGCAGAAATATAAATGCACAAACGTGAAATATGGCAGATGGTAAAATCTCTGTTTGCTAGACAGTTTTTTCCTCTTTAATCTTCTTCTTTCATGTTGTTTTTTCTTCTCCATTTGGTAAATACTGATGGAGACAAGAGAGGGCCTTCTGTTCCTAGAGAATCATTTAGGGGAGTCTGTTGAGCAGATCATAGGAAAAGATCATTGACATGGAGTCCTCCTTTCCCTTGGGTAGTTAGCAAATTTGGAATTGGAAACCAGGATAAGACACCAGAATTTGTGGAATCATGGAATGTCAGTGGAAGAAACTTTAGGGATGATCTAAGGCAATTCCTTTATTTTATAGACAAGGAAACAGCATTGGAGTTGGTTGATTGTATATAGTCTTCTAATCACAAAACTTAGATGACTCAGAATCCTTTACTACTCGGCCTCTGTGCCAAAGATACGAATATCTTGCCTCAGAATTCCCTGCCTTCCTCAAGTCCAGCAAATGCTTATATCCATTTCCTCTACCCTCCAAACATGGCAATGTCTTACAACTCGTCATCAGTTAAATTGGGAGCTCTTAAACTTTGAAGTATCTCCAAATGACCTAGGGTGCTTATAGAAACTCAGACTCCTGGGCTTACCCAGATTCTTCTGTGAAACTTCTGTAGGGGTCAGTAATCTGCATTTTAACAAGTACTCTAACTGATCCCAGTGCAAGAGTTGCAGGGTTTGCATGGCTTTAAATGACTTTGCCACTTAATTGGTTATATGACCTAGGACAAGGGACTACATGTCTTTAAGCCTCAGACACATCTATAAAATGGGCCTAAGAGTACCTGTCTTATAGGATTCCTGTGGCACTGAAGTGATATTATACTAAAAGCACGTAGAAGGCATTTCACTGCTGTGTGCCAGGAATTTAGGTCAATGCCCAATATGCTGTGCAACAGTTAAGAATGGTAACATCTACTTTTCATTTAAATGTAAAATTATCATACAAAAACTCGTTAAGATAAATCAGTAGGGTTCTCACTAAACATTTAAATATCTCTCTGTGAAGTAAAGCGATTCACCGATCATTGTGAAGTAATCACTCTTTCTCTTTTAGTAGATCAGTGATTCTTTTGAAGAAATATAGCAGGACTTTCATAAGAAATGACACACTCATGTCTGGTGGGGGAACCTAACCTACCAGTTCATTCACGTGTTCATCCCTCCTCTTCCAATTCTAATTATAGTCTTCCACTGAAGCATTCCTAATCTCCACATGCTCATCCTCTACCCTTTCTTCTAACACTCGTCTCTCCCTTGCTCCCTCTTTCACAAAGCTTTGTGGTTGCCTAACCTTTTCTGGAATCGAATGACGAGTACACAGAATTAGGTGTCCGACGATTGTGACTGACGAAACTTCAGGAATTTGGATGAGGTAGAGATTGCTGTGGCTGGAACAATTAGTGAGGCCTTTTGGAGATGGTGGGAATTGAGATGGTTCCTGAGGCACCAAGGAAGGAGAGGCAGGATGCTGAACACTGAGAGGACTCACGTAGAGATGAGATTGGAAAGGTAAATCAGGGTTGGCTGGGAAAGGTCTTATTTAACTGGAAGCAAAAATGAAACAGAGATTAGAAAAAAAGTTCTCTAAATGAATGATTTTCTTTTTTTAAAAAATGTTTTATTTATTTTATCTTACTTATTTTTGACAGAGAGAGAGAGAGACAGAGCGTGAGCAGGGGAGGGGCAGAGAGGGGGAGACACAGAATCCGAAGCAGGCTCCAGGCTCTGAGCTGTCAGCACAGAGTCCGACTCAGGGCTCAAAGTCACAAACCCTGAGTTTGAAGCTGAGCCGAAGTCGGACGCTCCACTGACTGAGCCACCCAGGTGCCCCTAAATGAATGATTTTCAAATTATGTATAGTAAAACTCGAGTTATTTATCAGCACTTCAGACATTCTAAATGGACTTTGTTTAAAAATGTGTTTTAATGATTAAAAAGCCTTTAGTGGAGAGTATACACTCAAATTTTGTATTTGCCATCTCATAATACAGTAGATATCACTTTTGTGTTCTTTTCTTATGACACCAGTTTATTAATTCCGGTGAGGCCTGAAATAGTACTTCTAATGGCATTTTGCCTGTATGCAGAAAGTAACATGAGATTGCTAAAAGAGCTAATATAAAATTTATGCCTTTCTCAGCTTCTTATCAGTGTGAATCTGGATTTTTGTTTTCTCAATAAAGTGCAACAAATAAATTTGCATGCTGCATTTGCAAGCTTATGCATGCATATTGCATGCTTATTTGATAAGAACCAGCTATCTGATTCCTTCAATTGAAATTTTTTGTATATTTCTCTTATTGATCTACTTAGAACTTTCTCTTTATTTTATAAATATGTTTTGGGTGTGAGTCATCTAGGAAAGAGCAAAATAAAATTCTGCCACTAAAACATGTTGAAAGCTATAGCCCAAGGTCGTCTAGTCTCTCTACTGAGTTTTAAAAGGATAAAGAATGTATGGAATATTTTAAGTGCTTATTTGCAAGAAACATTTAAGCAGTGAAATTACACATTTATAGCTGGAAAAGTCTGATAGTTTGTGGATTCAAACTATGTGGAGAGCATGTTGAAGATAGCTAACTGCTTGACTTATCTGGGAGGGGAGAAGTGTTTGGATGAGAGTAATGGTGACAGACATAAAGGAGAGGGAAATATTACTACAAAATGATAACTGACAGTTTATGGTGCTTACCAGATATTGAGAGATTGAGGAGAAATGGATAGGAAGAAAGAGATGCCCAGATTTTGGAAAGGATCTTCAGAAGGACAGGACCAGAAAAGTGGGAAGAGTCGGGCTTGAAGGGCTGATGACAGCTTTAGTTTTAAACATTGTATTACCAAAAGTCTTTTTTAAATCTCCCAAATACCATGACCTGTACTACAGATAATTATGGCCCAACACTGGATTTCCAGAAGGGATGCCCAAAGGTAGATTGGGACGTGTGTGCCAATAGAAACATTTGTCAGTCTTTAAACGACAGTCCCTACACAGTCTTATGAAAACATACGACCCATAGAAAAGAAACTGGAAGGTAGGGAAGGTGCATAGGAAGAGATAAAAATAATAACGTTGCCAGCTGACATTTATTGAGGAACTACTATGTATCAGGCATCATGGTAAGCTTTTTCTAGAAATTATCTTTATGGGCTAATTATTATTTTCATTTTACAGTTGGTAAAATTAAAATCCAGAGAATCTAATGAATATGTTCAAAAGCACACAGCAATTCAATAGGTGGAGGCAGGACTTGAATTCATTTCTGGCTGACCTCAAAGTCCATAACGTTTACCCTTCTGCTGACAACCTCTAGAAGGAGATAGAAAGCACACAAAAGTAAGAGTTGGCAAACCATTTCAAGGACCATAGAACTGACATTGTTTGTTGTTACACAGTTTGAACTAGCCATGAGACCCCGGTTTACCTAGAAAGGCTACATCTGCAAGATGCAAAAACTTCTTTCTTGGATATACGTGTAACTTTTCACTATGGTGAGCTCAAAAGTAATAGCTTTTCCAGTCACGACACTTGCAATTTGGCTGGAGGATGTGAAAGGCCCTTCCTGGACTACAAGCTCAACAGCTGTTCACATTTACACAGTAGGTGAAAATTTATATTTAAAAAATAGTGGCTCATAAAGAAAGAATATGGGACAATGACAACTACAAAAAAGGGGAATAATTATATTCATGAAAAATGAACTGGTGAGTGATACATTATTTTTTTTAAGCAAAACGTGTTACAGCATTAAAAAAATGGTGTCTTTAATTAATTCTGCCTAACATTAAAAGAGTAAGGTCACCCATACCAAAAATTGTTGAATAAAGCAAAAATGTGTGAAAGATATACTCTTTGGTGTTACTCATAATGAAGAAGGGTTCTCTCCTGGTCAATACACCACCATTATTTCTTAGTTAGAGATATTAGGATTGAAAATAGACAATGGTTGTAACAAGTTAATGTGATTACCACATAAAATATACTTTATTGGACAGAGATGATCCAATCATAAACTAGAGTTGTTTCTAGAGAACAAAAGTGATTACTTCAATGAGATATTTTTAGCTAGAGCTAAGGGGTTCCCCCAAGACAGTTCCTGTGCCCATTTATTTCACCTATAAACAAACTAATGTATAAATTGCTTTATGCTTGACAAAGGACTTTCACATGCATTCTGGGTTGAGCAAACCTTCCGTTCTGCAGACAAGAAAATTAATATGCCCAAGGCAGAGCTAGTAAACAAGATTTGAATCCAGGTTACCAACCTGAGTTCTCTGCCACCAATTCTTCTGCCCAGACTCCCAGTTGGGGGTCCTTTTCAAAGAACTGCTTGTGCAGGAACATTGCCTAAGTTGCAGATGGGAATAGATATGAGGCTAGGCAAGATGTGCCTTACTTTCTGCTCCCTTTGGAGTTGACTAGGGAAGAAGGATGACATACGGATACCCAGGGATGGTTAAAACTTCCCTGTCTGTGTGAACTGACAGTTGTGATTTTTTAAACACTTATTTAGAGGAGAGGCTGAGCGCAGAGCACATGAGGGAGGACAGAGGGGACTGTCCGTGGCTTCTCCAGCTGTCAGAGTCTCACTGTTCTTTGGACTTCCAGGCTCTTCAAGGGAGCACAGCCTCCCTGGTATTCCAAAAGCAAGCATGCCCTTTGGAGGGTTTCCTCCTCAGCATTCCTTTCAACCACAGAAAATGTTCTCCTTGAGAAGAGTTCTTTACCAGTGAATTATATATTACTGAGTTCAATGCCATGGAGTCTAGGGAAAGAGATAGCATTTAAACTCTGGGGTGCCTGGGTAGCTCAGTTGGTTGAGTGTTTGACTTTGGCTTGGTCATGATCTCATCTGCGCTTGTGAGTTTGAGCCCTGCGTCGGGCTCTGTGCTGACAGCTCAGAGCCTGGAGCCTGCTTCAGATTCTGTGTCTCCCTCTTTCTCTGCCTGTCCCTGACTTGTGCTCTGTCTGTCTCTTTCTCTCAAAATAAATAAATGTTAAAAAAGTGAAATAAACTTGGCTTTAAAATGTGACTAGAATCTTGTGAAGCAGAATGGAGGACAGAAGGGGGAGGTCCAACATACTGTGTCAGGGGAATATGAATAAAATCCTATAAATTGGAGTGAATATTGTGCCTCAAAGGTATAGTGAAGAGCTGGCTAGGAAGATGGGTAATAAGGCAATAGGATTCAAACCTGAATCTCAAGAAGAGAAATATGTTTGATTTGATAGACTAGAGATACATCACAGGTGACTTGACAAGCAAGTGGAAGTATTTTCCGAGGATGAGTCTGGCGTGATGTTTATGATGGCCAGGAGCTTGGGAGTAGGGCTGGGAGTGACTTGGGTCAGGAGCTAGGTTGTGGAGGAATGTGCCATTCGGGGATGAGAAAACCAGCAAGGAGCCTGCCATAAGGATCCAAGCATAACATCTAGCGAAGCCAGTGATAGGAAGGGTGGGGGCAGGGAAAGCAAATCTAATAGGTTTGTCAAAGGAAAACAGGTGCATATGGAAAGAAAGAGTTCAGGGAGGAAGAGAGAGATAGAAGGTAACAGAGAGAGAAAAAGCAGTAGAAACTGAAGTGTCCAGACTTATGGAGGATTGAGTCTTAATTGGTGTCAAGAAACAACTTTATATCAAGTTTTAGAAAGCATGTAACATCAATTAATTCAAAGTCCAGTGCAAATGCTTTCTGCTCTGAAGAGCCATTCTAACCTTTTTAAATTAATCAAGGCTTCAACAGAATGATTGACTAAAAAACCCTCCTTATTCTGAGCTCTTATTGCTCTTTTAATATGATTTTATTATAAAATAAAGATCAAGTGTCATGTTTTACTCTTTTATGATATCCTGTGCTTATCATGGTACCTGGTAAGTAATAGGCAGTTCAATAAAGGCTTGTGAATGAATGAATGAGGTAGGAAAGTATTGTGTTCAGATTACAGATGAAGGAATCGCTCACTAAAATTAGGGGAACTAAAAGTATATGTCTGAAAGGAACCCTAGGAAATCATTTTTAAGCTCAAATTCTTTTTATTGCAGTCAAGAAAATGGAGAAAGTATATCTAACTTCGTAACATTCCTGGAAAGTGGTAATTCAACCTCTGTTTTAAACACCTTTAGTGAAAAGGCAGCTTACTGAATTTTTGGACAAGTTAATTGCTACCAACTTCTTCCTGTGTTGAGCCCAAAGACTCCTTACTAACTCTACTCATTGCTGTTAAAATGTCCAATGGCAAATGGATCCACTCTTCTCTTTGTTTATTTAAACTTAGCTACTGCGAGCTTTCAACACCCACTTTTTAAACAGTGAAGTATAATATTCTTCATTTTTGCAACTCTTTTCCATGTTTACTGGTTTTGATATTCCAGTCACCTTGGTTGCTCTTTTCTGGGTGAATTCTGGGTTAATGATGTCCCTTTTAATGGTGGCAGTGTTAAAGACATTACTTCTGATTTGGTTTTGGCAGGAAATAGTCAGCAGAACTATAAAGTTCTTTTTATGAACACAATCTTTTTCTTAATACATCCTATGCTTTGTTAACATTTTCTGTTAACTCCTTGAGCTTGAGGCCAATAAAACTTCTGACTTTTCTTTGTGTGTGCTATGATCGTACAATTGTTTTTCGCTGTTAGATTTCTTACTGTATTCTGTTCATTATTCTAACCAAGTTTTGAATCTCAACCCTATCATTCAATATCCAACATAGTCTCTATGACTTCCTGCTCTGAGCCTTTGAAAACTTGATAAGCATAACATAATATAACCTCAAATTACTGAGGAAAATATTAAATATTACAATATCAAGATTCATGTTTGTTTTGCTTACCATTGTATTTCTGACATCTAGTATAGTGCCATATTATTGAAAGTTTAATAAATATTAAAAAATTACAGTGTTATCAGATATTTAATAAATACCTTGAATAAATAATAAATACTGAAAAGCAGAGTTCTTCCACTAAGTTGGTTATAGTCAGTGAATGAATCAGCACTTTTAAAATACTGTCATTTTACCAGGTATAAACTATGGGTACAATTAATAGCCACTATCCTCCATATTTCTTGCAAAGATAGCATGAAACGTTTTGTCAAATGCACTGATTTAACAAAGCAATCTTTCTGTATTAGATAGTTCAAGAAACACTGGTTCCAAGAGATAGGCAAAAAAAGAAGGGGTGAAGGATCATAAGTGTTTGGACAGACTCCTTTTAAACCCCTCTAAGAGATCCAATACGCATTATCTTATTAAAGACTCCAAGAAAACCTAATAAATAAATCAGAGTAACTTGGTTAAAGTCAGAACGTCCCAGACTTATTTAACATGGAATATTTTTTTGTTCTTGTAATAGCTATTAATAACGGGTAGAACATGGAACAGGTTTTGGAAGATGCTAATACACAAGTTCTCTCAATTAAAATGAAAATGAAGTTTGTCTGGAATGGTGTGTTGTTCCTAAGGCCATGTTGACTCTTCACAGTTGCCCATTCACTCATGAGCCAACAAACTGCATCTCAAACAAACAGAATAAGATGTCCAAAAGTTTGGCTGGAGTTGACATCGAGCTCATAGATTTATAGCAACATTTCTGCTCTGGCTTCGCATCAGAATTACTGTCAAGATCTTTAAGAAATCTAGATGCCTCCAGTGCAGTCTTGGAGTTCTGATTCCATAAGTGGTTGGGGCCAGAGATACCCAAGCAGAGTTGTTAACTCTTGGGGTACGGCTTGGGGGCATCCACTTCTTTTGTTGAAAGTTGAGATATCACACTTTCCCTGTCATCCAGAACAATTCCTGTTTTCTACAAAGTTCCTCAGAGACCTCCAATAATGGCTGGCAGGGACTTGAACACATTTAGAACAAGGCTCTCTGTTCTTTCCATTTATCTTGGTCTTTAATTTTCTCATCCCAATATTTGCTCTAGCCTGTCCAATCAATCCTCCTCCTTGACATAGAAGATAAAAGCAAAATAAAAATTGAGTAGCTCTGCTTTCTCTTTGTCATCTGTCAATGTAATTACATTGATCCCAAGAATCATATCTGTGCCTTCCAAATCCTAAAACAGGCTCTTTGTTTTCTATGACATATTTTGCAAGTTTCAGTACATTCTTGGGACTTAGCCTTCTTGAATTATTATTCACTCTTCTCAAATATTCCTCTGTGTCCATTCCTCCCTCATTTTATATATGTACACAGATGCAATGATATTTGAAATGAAATTTTCAATTGGTATTATGAAAGAAGCATTAAAATAGTTTATGTTCCTTATTAACACTACCAGAAGGCATTTATTAAGAACTTCTTGTTTGCTTATTCATCATTGTAGCATGATGTGCTATATCCTCTATAGGAAGAACAGGAGAAAAATAAAACTAGAAAAAGAATGGATCACAGAAATAATGGCCAATGTAAAGTATAGGAATAATAAGTTACTTTAAAATCACTTTTATTGGCAATTAAATACAGAGCAAAATTGCTTATATGGTGTTTTTCATCTACCAACGGCACCCCCACATTGCCTTCTGTTAGGGTCAGAAGTTGTTAACATGTATTACAAGAACTTTTGAGTTCTGTCTCCTGCTTCCTTTATGTTCTCTTCACTCCCTGTTTCATTCTCTCTTCACCCATTGTCCTTCACATACTTTCACTAGGTGCCTGGATAATTGTTTCTTATCCTCTGAGTGTCAACTTAGACATCATTTCCTTTGTGAAGCCTACCTGGATACCAAAGCTAGGAGTCTTTCTCTCATGTTCTCACAGCAGAGGATACTTCGCAAATTCCTATCATTAATAGTCTGTTAATCTGCCTTTCTCCCTCACTGGAACATTAAAGTCGGTGTTTCATTCATTGTTGTATCCCCAGCACCCAGGACAGCACCTGGTACAGTATTCAATAAATACATTTGGAATGAATGAAAGAAGAAATGAAGGCACTATATCTTCATCTTCCTGGTAAAATATGGCTTTGGGTATATCAGCAGCTTGGAGCCAGGAAATCTGAGGAAGAAAAAGCTCTCTTTAAGCATCCTCAGCAAAAATGCAAACGGATATTCTCAGCTCTCTAGCTGCAGATAATACAAGAGACAGGAAGTATATTGTGTGTTTTTTCAGCTCCCAGCTGGAGTTGGCGATGCAAAGACTTTCAGAAAATAATTTTGCTATTTGTAAACTGAATGTGATATGGAAGTAAATGAGGAAGAATAAATATGGAACTACACAATGTGGTTTTTACAGTCACTTTCGGGGAGATAACTACACTGTAAAAAAGGATGATGACACAAATGGGACAAAACTATTAATTTTTTTCTCCTCACAAGATAATTCAAATCCAGAGTTATTCCATACATTAAGCTGTGAAATCTGCTCTCCACAGCTTTTTGAATTTTTGTTTTTGTTTTTGTTTAGTTTATG
The DNA here is from genome assembly GCF_016509475.1 of Prionailurus bengalensis. Lineage (NCBI taxonomy): Eukaryota > Metazoa > Chordata > Mammalia > Carnivora > Felidae > Prionailurus > Prionailurus bengalensis. Next base: position 137,463,289 of record NC_057344.1, on the reverse strand, counting down.
TGAGTTTTCCTTCTGGCTTATTCATGAACTCATGTGGTGTAGTCATCCTTCATAAGGGAAGCGTAGCTTGATATCACCACCAGAAATAAACAACTCAGAAATAGTTTGGAATAAAAATGCACAGTACTTTCCAAAATGTACATATTAATATCAGTATGTACATGAAAACATGAAATCATGAGAATTATTATTCATAAAATATGAATTAATACTCCATTTTTTTAGGTTACCATGAATCTGAGAACCTGGGTATTTTTGAGAAATATCTTAAGCCTGATCTTCTTTAAGATTTAATAATAAATTAGAAAGTAACCTATTTCATTTAGCCCTTCTGCAGTGAAACAAGCCTCCCTATACAGAAACTCCCATTGCCATCTATAAATCAAGAATCATGAGCTCAGCATCTCTAGGATTAGGGCCCTGGGCCACCTACGTCTGGGGCCCAAGCTCCTAGCTCAAAGATAGGTACACAGAAGGAACTCAGTAAATGTTTACTGACTATGTGAATGAAGTCTATAATTGTTCAGTGTTTGTGCATCACAGGGGATTCTTGCTGGGGTTATTATGGTCCTGCATATCTCAGGTTCCACTTGACCCCACCGCATTGTTTATGTTTCCAATCAATAGTTATGTACCAGGCTCTTCCTCAGCATCTGGGTTCTCTTGGAGATCCTGTTGCCCATCCTGTTGCCCATCCTGTTGCTTAGAGAGATTCTCTCTCCTTGAGAATTAAGAGAGCAAATTCCAGAAGGTTCTCTGGGAATGCCTCAAAAGCTAAATTATGCTTCCGTGTTCTGGTCATCTTCTCTCACCTATGACCTTCTCCATGCTCACCTTTCTAGTGTTTCCCTCTCATGCCTTTGACAGAGGTACCCTGTCTCCAAAAGCAGAAGGTTATGTGCTTCTCTCTCCTTTTCCTTTGACTTGGAATATTCTCTTGGTTTGGTTGCGACCCTTACACATGGCATCTTGGCGCTTCTAGTGCCCCCTCCCTCTTAATTCCTTCTTCCTCAGGCTCTGTAGCCTTTCTTCTGCTTCATCCCCACCCGCGGTTGCGCCCCCCAATTTCTTTAATTCTCCCTTCTCACCATCATCAACCCCTTTTAAAGTCATCCTCCAGTTGCCAGTACCTTTCATTAAAGCCTATCGAATTTGTGTTGCAGCCCTTTCAATGCATTTTTGATAGTTTTAAAGTATAGTATACATTTGCCTTTGGAAATCAACATCCATATATTTCATCTACTTGCAAAAAATACATTGTAAATTCCCACTTAACGTTGGTCACATATAATTGAGGTGGCTGTTCTAATCTCAGTTAACTCCCCTGAATGCATCATCACTATTTTTGGAAAGGGGGTATTTTATTACATTTTCTTTGAAAAGGGACATACTAAGAGGAATTTCTTTGAAATGGACAATCCAATTTTTTTTTTTTTAAAGATAGATCTATACGTTATGGGACAGTATCTGCTGAGCCCCAATGCGATTGTTTGAGATTTAATTAATATCCTAAATTAGTGTCTGGAATGCTTTATGTGTGGGTTGAAGAGAAGAGACCAATTGAAATCTTGGTCAGTACGAGGATTTATGGGTGTATAAGACACAGGGAGTTTATTACTGCCGCTATATCTGAGGTGGATGCTTTCGGAAGCAGGATTTCTGGCCAAAAGCTACATCATATACCCTGGCAAATATGCTTCCTTATTTTGTCTCTTGATTCTTCAGTCCAAATGAATCTAAATTAATTGCATTTTTATTGATTTTATTCGTTTGGCTTAGGAGGGTCATTAGAAGGGGATCATTTTTATTTTTATCTTCATTTTGAGATGGGTCTCAAGGCCACTTGTAAAATAAAAGGCACCAGATTAGTGGCATTTGAGATCTCATTCTGAAGTCTTGAGTAGTAAACAGGGATTTAGAGGAAAGTGGCAGCCCGGGGAGAGGTATGTTCCCTGCTGCTGTCTCTGTGAGGACAGCCACACAGCGACAGGGTCCTGCTTTAGCTTCTGATAGATCTCTCCTCTTCACATATGTCTGAATACATTTAATTTCTCAGACTGCTCTCAAATTTTCTTGGATTTGCTCCATTTTCTTTGTCTTATTTTATTGAAACCTAGTTGGAAAAAAGTAAATAAAAAGAGGTAACAAATGAAGATTTTAAGACATGGCACAGAGGGAGTTAAAGAATATTAGGCCAAGTATTACTATTGAAAATAGGTAAAAGAAGAGGAAAAGACTGGAGAGTGCCTGGAGAATTTCAAGGAAGATTTGGTGAAGATTAGACTGGTGAATGACTGGAGACAAAAAGAAGATTCTGGAATAATAAGTGGGAGACCAGAGAAAACTCACCTTGCTGCTCTAAAGTGATGAAAACAAAAAGGTGCTTGCTTAGGCTAAGGAGAACCTGATTTTAGATGGGGTGGGGGAGGACAGAGAGAGAGAGAGAGAGAGAGAGAGAGAAGGAGGCAGAAAGAATGGTACTATGATTTAATACACCAAAAAAAATGCTTTGGAAACAATAGAATTTTTTTTCTCCTCATTTTTAAGAATAAACTGAATAGGAATTGATACTTGCAGTAAAGATAGAAGGTAGAGAACAACAAGGAGGCCAGCAAAGATGTTTAAAATAGTGTCATCTAACCCTGTGACTATCTAGTTAGCATCTCAATGTTATGGAGTCCTTCTTGGGTTGGCAGCCTCACACGCAGACTCTGAGGTGAGGATTTGTGTGAATAGTGCAAAGTGTTCCTGGGGAAGACTAACAGGGGGGTTGGGAAGTGGGAACAAGAAGAGAAGGAAGCTGAGCAGGAGTGTGATAGCAAGCAAAATTTCATCGAGGGTGACCCCTCAGGGGTCTCTGAAGCAGGATTGGTCACATCTCAGAATGGTCCCATCAGGGGCAAGGGAGCTGCAGTGTTTATATTCTACTATACCTGTGGCCCTCAACCCAGGATGGTTCATCCACTGGGAAACATTTGGCAATGTCTGGAGACATATTTGATTGTCACGCTGGGAGGAGTGTGATACTGGTATCCAGTGGGTGGAGGCCAGGGATGCCGCTAAGTGTCCTACAATGTACAGGACGGTCCCCATCCTCCCCATAAATAATTATCTATCCCCAAATATTAATAGTGCTGAGGCTGAGAAACCCTGGCCTACGCCCTTCAGGGCTACTGCCAAGATGGACACTTAGGGTCCTACAAAGCCTTCCTGGTAGTTTGAAGGCAGCAGGTGATGTTGAGAGTGAAAACCCACCTGGAGTCCATGGTCATAAAAATGGCAAAGGGATTATAGGGAACATGGGCCAAGCACTGACAAGATGTGTTACAGAATCGTGGAAATTTATTGGCATCTTCACTTAAAACAGTATGTCTGTCTTTCCCAACCTTATGACCTTCTCTATCTCAACAGCCTTCTGATCTATTTTATTCTGTAACCGGGAATCCAAAAAAATGGAACAGTATCACTGGGTTGGATACACAAGTTGAGCCACCTCCCTTAATGCCAAGGCAAATGTTTTTTGACATTTTCTTTCTGACTTAACGAGCCGCATTTTCACTCATCTTTTGCTCTGAGGCCAGGCTAATATCCCCTGAAAGTATTCTAAATTGATACTCAGTAGCTTTCTAAGGTCATTTAAATTCCTAATGAAAAGTCACTCAAGGCCATAGTACAAAATAAATACATTGTTATTGATCATGCAATAAGGTATTAGGCTAATTTAATAAGGCTTCTCCCTGAGATGTACTTAATTCACCGCCATAGTCATTTCTCAGCCATCAGAGATCCCGCTGTTTTTTCATGGTCCAGAAGTAGTCATCTCTGATTTGGCCTACTCCATGTTGCCACCTGGATATCCCAGGATGCCTCATCCCTGTTAAACTTCTTTTCCCTGTCGGCAAAGTACAGTGACAGAATAAGGATTCATTACTCTTGAAATGACCCTTTCCACAATATCCTCTTTTTATCTCCTTAATCAGCAAAGTGGTGCTCTGAGAACTGGCAGGTTCACTGCCTGGAGGCACATTTATTACCGAGACACAAGCTGAATAATTGTGTATTTACCAACTTCAATTTAACCTCACAACTTGGCTGTCTCTTGCGACAAGGTGAGAAGTAAGGCCAAGGTGCTCCTCTCCTGTAGCTCATCAATAACTATTCTCTTTCAACCACAACTATTTTCATTGTCACCTTTGTATGCCTGAGTTGTTCTGCTTTAGCACATCCTTTTTATCTTCAGCAGAAAAGGAATTTGTTGCCTTGGTCAAAGCTTCAGTTAAGACTTCCTTGATTAAAAAGTAGGGTTAAGGAAGGTACCCTACCTTTCTTTTTCCTCCCAGGAAAATGCATGTCAGTGTGCAAGAAATGAAGGGATTGATTTATTATTTTTTTAGAGAAGAGATGATCAGCTGTATGCCCCAAGTCAATATTTCGCCTGTTTCATATGAAAAAATATTGAAAATTATAGTAAAAGTATGATATTTAAAAAGTGTATGCTCCTTGGGGCGCCTGGATGGCTCAGTCGGTTAAGCGACCGACTTTTGGTTTCAGCTTAGGCCATCACCTCATGGTTCCTGAATTCGAGCCCCACTTTGGGCTCTGTGCTGACAGCACAGAGCCTGCTTGGGATTCTCTGTCTCTCCGCCCCTCCCTGGCGCTCGCTCTCTTTCTCTCTCTCTCTCCCTCAAAATAAATAAATAAACTTTAAAAAAAAGGATATGCTCTTTGACCTAGCGATTCCTAAAGAAATAATGGGAGTGTGCAGAGACACAACTAAGGTGTATTTGTTCCAGCATGACTTTGAATTGAAAATAATAAAGAAAAATAGCTGGAATGTCCATTAATACATGATCATGGTGATTTCACACAATGAAAATTAAATGTACTTTTTCAAACGATACAGTAAGTCCATGACTATTGACATGGAGAGGTGTCCATGAAATGTTAAGTAAAAAAAGGGAGTTTTAAAAAACTGTTGTATGGACATTTTTCAATTGTATAAAAGAATTTTTTATTTACATTAAAAATATGGATGGCTGTTCACCAAGCTGTTAGCAGAGTTTTTTTTCTGAGAAGCAGGATCACATCGGTACTCAACCGGGGACAATTCTTTTTGTCTGGAAGTGTCTGGTGGCCTATTGTCACAACTGAGGGCGGTGCTCCCAGCATCTAATGGGTAGAGACGAGGGATTTTGCTAAGCATTCAACACACGGGACAGCCCTCATGCTGCCAATAATGCCAAGGCTCAGAAACCCAGGATCAGAGAGATTTGCACTTTCTATTTTCATGCTCTTTGGGGTTGTAATTTTGGGCAACAGTCTTGCTTTCCTTTTATTTTACACAAAATTAATATCGTTTCTGTTTGAGGAAAAAATTCCTGATATAATATAGTTAATTTCTTTGTAAATTTCAAATATGACACATCAACTGATGACTTACATAACCTTTCTTGAGGTAACTCTTAGTTCACCGTGAAGTGTGGATATTAGCAGCAATAATAAAAACATGTATCCTAAAACTCTGTCTTTTAGGGAGGTAAAGTGGCTATGAAGGAATTAAAGGTGAAATTGAACTACAGGCAAACATCATAATTATTTTTTATTTTTTATTATTTTTTTTAAAAATTTTTTTCAACGTTTATTTATTTTTGGGACAGAGAGAGACAGAGCATGAACGGGGGAGGGGCAGAGAGAGAGGGAGACACAGAATCAGAAACAGGCTCCAGGCTCTGAGCCATCAGCCCAGAGCCTGATGCGGGGCTCAAACTCACGGACCGCGAGATCGTGACCTGGCTGAAGTCGGACGCTTAACCGACTGCGCCACCCAGGCGCCTCATAATTATTTTTTAAACGATTATTTCATGCAGCACATTTGTAATCTCCTTCCCCACCTGTGGACTATCTTCCTTGCTTATAGTTGCTATGTCTTCAGAAGATGCATATTGGTTTAAATAACAGATAAAAATCCATATAGAAGAGTGTTTATTGCAGCACTACTACTAATAAAAAAAATTAGAATCAACCTAGCTATATGTCAAAAGGGGAATATTTAAGCAGATTTTGGTATATTTATGTAATGGATTATGAGGCAGTCGTTAAGAAAAAGATGGACCTCTATGTCCTGACATAGGACCACATGAGGTCCACAATGTACTGTGAAAGGAAAAGAGCAAGTTGCAAACAAACATGTCCAGCATGATCCCTCATTGTAAATATATACACATATAAGGTATATATCTGTGTGTGTGTGTGTGTGTGTGTGTGTGGGAGAGAGAGAGAAAGAGAGAGAGGGAAAGAGAGAGACTATGTCTTCTACAAACACAGGGAAAAATTCAGGAAGAATTCACACCAAACTTGTAAAAGGGGTGCAACTCTAAGACCCTAGAGTTGCAGGGGAAGCTATGGTTTTGAGTATGGGTGATTTTACATTATTGCACTTTCATACGTGCAGAATTCCTAAACCAGAGGTACATACAAAAGCAGTGGGAATTGTTTTTTTGGACAGTATTGGCCAGTAAAAAATAATTGGGAGTGGAATATGTAAATTATCTATGTAGATGCGTTTTCACTGAAATTTAAACATTTATAAGTTATTAAAGCATCTTAGGAGGATGGATATAGGGGTTTAAAAAATGTGCTGAATGGCATAATTTTTTCCGTTTTCTACCTGGGCACCACTAGTGGGTAGAGGTGACATTTGCCAGAGGAGACACTGGGCATGCTTAGCATGATGAAGCAATAACAATAGCCAGTGTCTACCCAGTGCTCACTATGGGCTGGGTGAGCACTGTCACAACAACTCCATTAAGGGAGTTCTGTTTTATTCCCATTGTATAGCCGAGCAAACTGAGAGACAGTGAGGTTAAGTTACTGGCCAAACAAGTAAGGAAGAGATCCAGGATTTAAATCTAAGCAGCCTGGTTTAAGCTTATGAATCATAATGGTTGCACAGCCCCGATTATCTAAAGCAAAACTAAAGTGACAGGTCACAAAACATGAAAACTAAACCTGGTACTGTGATGTCACAAAACCCAGGCTGGGACATTATTGCAAACTGTCCTGCGTCAAGCAGCACCAGATGACCAGCATAAAAGCTCCTTTGATAAACTCGGGAGGTGAAAGTACAACACGTGAACCCTACAGACACTGTCACCTACTCCCTCCTGCTGTAGGTTTGTTTTAGGAAAATCTTCATTCTTCTATTTGACCTGATTGAGGCAGAGTCTTCAGCAGCACAGAGGTAATTGAGATTTAGAAAGACGGAGTAGAGCCTCCCAGTATGAGGAGTTAAACCAGGAGAGCTCTGTCATCACCCCAATCAATATTCCTCCTTGTCAGCAGCAACCCCAGACTGGCAGAGACATTTTTTCCTCTGAATTCAGTTTAGCATCAAAGTCCTAAATGATGCATAGAATTCTGTGGCCAGCCCTCTTGCTTAAATGTTATAATCAGAGGCAGAGCAGACGCCTTTCAGCTCATGGAGTGTGGAGAGGAACCACAGGCGAGGGGTCTTCGTTTTTCTGTTTTAGAAGGGCAGCACAAACATGCCTCTGAAAAGGCTTTCATAGTCTCCCACTGTGAATAGAATTTCTGTGACTCTGAAGCTTCTGGGGGGCAGACTATACAAAATACATTTTTTTCCCTCCACACTCCTGTTCTAGGCTTGCCAGAAAGACTTAATAAAAGTCTGTAGGTGGTCATACGAACTGAATTGAAAAGAGGAGCTTAAAGATGGTTTACTGCTTGTTGACTATGGAAGACTATGGAATGGTCCTCAGCTTTCAAGAATGCCATGTTAGTGTTTGTTTTCTACTTCAACAAATATTGGCATTTCTTCATTTCATCTTACCTTCTGAGGAATATAATTAATGGAATTTGGTAAAAGCAAAGAGTAAGATGGTTAGGTAGACAAAAAAAAAAATTAAGCAGACGATTCTGCAGCATTGCTTGTCAACTCGGTGTCTGCAAATTTGGTGACTGATTGTGTTCTTCCTAAAATTCCTGTGTTAAAGTCCTAACCTTCAATGTAATGGTACTGGAGATGGGGACTTTGGGAGGTGATTAAGTTCAGAGGAGGTTGTACAGGTGGAGTCCTCAAGAGAGTGCCCTCCCTCTCTCTCTCTCTCTCTCTCCCCCACCCCTCTTTTTCTCTCTCTCTTGCTCCACTCATGTGCACTGAGGAAAGGCCATGTGAAGACGCAGTGAGAAGGCAGCTATCTGCAACCCAAGAAAAGAGACCGTATCATAACCCGGTCCTGCTGGAACCTTGATATTGGACTTCCAGTCTCCAGAACTGTGAGAAATAAATGCCTGCTGTTTAAGACAGCAGTCTGTGGGATTTGGTTATGGTGGCCTGAGCAGACAAAGATAGTGCTTTGATCAATCACTCATATTTCTGCCTATTACATGAATTTTTAACCAAGACTCTCCTGATTATGCTAAAAAAGTTTTATTTTCTGTTCCAATAGATTGATTTGAAAACCAGCCTCGTAGTGATAATGTCAGTATGACTGTAGGTTTATGGCCCAGTCTGAGAGGGTTTAGGTAGATGGTCATCGTGGCAATTATTCCCGACCCTGGCTCCCACTGGGACTGTCCACTCATAAATGCACTTTTGCTTCACTGCACATCACCTTAAACGTCTTATTGCATCTTAGTTTTTTGTTTCAGTTTGTCTGTTTATGTATTTTGATATATGTGACCACAACAGTTTGTCTTTGTCTAGAAAACTGGGACTTGTAATTATCTTTAATCAAAGTTTAGCAACACTGAAAATTTGTTCCACAAAGAAACCTCATAGCCCTAAGTAATTTTGTTATTAGAATATGAAAAGTAAAGGAACTTCGTACTCATAGGGTAAGGAACAAAAAAACTGGGGAGAACAAAAAGATGAAATAGAAAACAAAAGCAATGAAGAAAGCAAAACAAAAAGAGGCAAGAATAACAAATTCAAATACTTGATTCTTTCGAATGACCAATGAAATTGATAAACTTTTTTGAGAATTATTAAAAATAACTAATCTGTGTAATTGTTGGCGGTGTGGTGCTAATGTATGATGCACTGCATTTATGGATTATCAGGTATCCTGGGATGGAAACCACCTGCTGAATTTTTTTCCAATAAGATATGTGGAAATTTATATGTCTTAATAATCCATTAAACTGTATGTTTCCTTTAAATGTCTTCTTAGATGATGCTTCTCTAAAAACAATATTGTTTAGTTAACATAATGCTAATAATAGAAATGAAAAATAAAATTCTTATCCCTATTAAAAGAAAAAGAGTAAAAGCATGCAAGCAGGATTGTACAATGTCATGAATGAGAGAGGTGACATGAATACAGACACAGGTGCATTTAAAGTGTTATAAGAGAATACTACATTCAACTCTACAACAAGAAATTTGAAAATCTAGACACTTCCTAGCAAAATATAAATCACAGAAATTGGTTCAACAGAAGTGGCACAATTGAATTGTCTGATAAATCTAGAAGATGTTGAAAACCGAGTAAAGATCCAACATAGAAAACAACTATCTGGGGGTTCCAGCTGAGTTATATCTCACCTTAAAGAATAGATGATACCTGTGTTATTTAACTTATTCCAAGCTATAGAAAAGATTGATAAGCCCACTGAAATGGATAAAGCCATAATAACATTTTAAATACCAGTATCTGATAGAGACACTGTGAAAGATGGCTATAGACTAATTTCTTGTAGAAATCTAGAAGAGAAACTTATAAGTAAAATATGAATAAATAGAGTTTTGTATGGTTAATTTCTAGAATGTAAGAATGGTTCAAATACCAGAAAAATCTAATACATAATACACTAATAAATTAAGGGGAAAAAACCCTATGATAAAAGTAGATATTGACAGGTGTTTGATAAAATTACATACCAATTCTTTTATTTATTTATTTATTTATTTATTTATTTTTAAATTTACATCCAAACTAGTCAGCATATCGTGCAACAATGATTTCAGGAGTAGATTCCTTAGTGCCCCTTACCCATTTAGCCCATCCCCCCTCCCAAAATTACATACCAATTCTTAATAAAAACACTAAATAAAATAAGATTAGTATGAAACTACATAAATATAACAAAGACTACTTAAAAAAACAACTATGGGGGCACCTGGGTGGCTCGGTTGGGCATCTGACTTTGGCTCCAGTCATGATCTCCCAGTCCATGAGGTGGAGCCCAGAGTCTGGCCCTGAGCTGACAGCTGAGACCCTGGAGCCTGCTTTGGACTCTGTCTTCCTCTCTTTCTGCCCCTCCCCCGCTCACGCTCTGTGATAAAAAGACACATTAGTGTGAAATCTACTTAACAAAATTTTAAGTGTATAGTGCAGTTTTATTAACTATACATACACACGATGTTGTGCAGCAGACATCTAGAACTTTTTCACCTTGTTTGACTGAAACCCTTTGAACAATACTCCCCATTTCCTCCTGCCTCCAGCTCCTGGCAATCTCCATTCTGCTTTCCTTCTATGACTTGAAATATTTTTAACTTAATGCCTTCTTACCTAGTGGCAGGGTTTTAAAACAAATTAAGGTGTTTTCTTTCAAAATTTTTAATGTTTATTTATTTTTTGAGAGAGAGAGAATGAGAGACAGAGTATGAAGGGGGGAGGGGCAGAGAGAGGGAGATCCAGAATCTGAAGCAGGTTCCAGGCTCTGAGCTGTCAGCACAGAGCCGGATGTGGGGCTTGAACTCATGGACCTTGAGATCATGACCTGAGCTGAAGTTGGATGCTTAACTGACTGAGCCACCCAGGTGCCCAAATTAAAGTTTTAAAGTGAGAAACAGGCTTATATATGCAATACAGGTAGGGGTGAGGTCAAGGTAGAGCAATGCTCTTAATATTAACTGTAAACTCAGAAGCTAGAAAAAGGGGATCATATAAGCCAACTTTTTTCACCTATTCAAAACCATTTTAATGTATTACTCTCTTATGTGGCCTTCTAGAAAATCGATGAAGTTAATGACAGAGTTGAATACAATTCCTATATATATTCCATACATTCTACACATACACTTAAGAATGTCTCCACATTTTAAAAACTAGAAAACATTACAGCCCGTTCAGCTTTTTCATTCTATATTATAGATAAATTGTATATATTCCATACATTCTACATGTACATTTAAGAGTGTCCCCACATTTTAAAAACTATATGAAACATTACAGCATGTTTGGTTCTTTCATTCTATATTATAGATAAATTATGTTGGCTAATCTATTTATTTGATAGAATTATCATAGGAATTATCATATAAGGAATTTTATAGTTCTTACTTTTTTTGTTGGAAGTGCCCTTCTTAAATTTTTTTTTTTAATTTTTAAGTTTTTGAATTTTATTTAAATCCAAGTTAGTTAACATATAGTGTAGTAATGGTTTCAGGAGTAGAACCCAGTGATTCATCACTTACTGAACCCAGTGCTCATCTCAACAAGTGCCCTCCTTAATGCCCATCACCCATTTATCCAATCCTCCCACCCACCTCCCCTCTATTAACCTTCAGTTTGTTCTCTGTATTTAAGAGTCTCTTATGGTTTTCCTCTCTCTCTGTTTGTATGTGATTTTTCCTTCTCTTCCCCTATGTTCACTTGTTTTGTTTCTTAAATTCCACATATGAGTGAAATCATTTGATATTTACCTTTCTCTGACTTATTTCGCTTAGCATAATACGCTAGTTCCATCCACGTTGTTGCCAATGGCAAGATTTCATTCTTTTTGATTGTCGAGTAATATTCCATTGTATGTATATAACACCTCTTCTGTATCCATTTGTCAGTCAATGGACATTTAGGCTCTTTCCATAATTTGGCAATTGTTGACAGTGCTGCTATAAATAGCTAATTTAATGTTTATGTTTAGAAAAGATACCACACCGGACAAAGGATTGACTATATGATGATATTTGCAACATACATGACAAAGAGCTGTCATCTATAATATACAAAAAACTTTTACAGGTTTATGAGTAAAAAGACTAGCCATGTAGCAACAACAAATGGGCAGGAATAAAAATATACTATTTATAGAGAAGCCAATACAAATGGTTAGCAAACATATATATACTTAACCTCACTAGCAGGGAGGAAGATACAAAGTAGAGTAAACATGAGCTATCCATTACACCTATCCCAATGACAAAAGTTTAGAAAATGAAAGCCAGTTCTGGTGAGCATTTGGGGAAAAGTTTCTCTCCTATATTATTGAAACTGTGACTCATGGTGTCATTTAGGAAAATGATTATTAAAAAGACAATGTATAGTTTTTTTCAGCATTCACTCTTGGAATCTATCCCACATAAATAAAAGCACCAGTATGAAAGAATATGTGCCCAAGTTTATATTAACTCATTGAGTATTCAGCAATAAATTAAAAACCAAGGAAGCGACTACTATTAGGGAAACTGTTGAATTTTCACACCCATACCATGAATGATACTGAGCCTGTGTTGAATTTAAAGCTATATTAGTTGACCTAAAGAAATTCCCACATTCATTGTGGAATATAAAAAAACCATGATGCGAAAGAATGTGCATGATGCAATCTCATTTTTGTTTGTGAAGCTATAACCTTTATGTTTATGTTTATAGGATTAAGTGCACATGGAGAAAAATACTGGCAGACATGTTCTAAGTTGTAAATGTAGGTTAACTCAGGATAGGGCTAAGTGGGAAGTGATTTGTGATGAGAGAAGGAAAAGAGATGGAAAAGGAGGAGGAAGCAAAAAGCAAAAATGTAAAAGATGGTGTTTTAAAAGAGTGCCTGTGACATCCAGCAGGGATACCTCTAGCTGTAGTTAATGGACAGTGCTGACTTAACTGACTCAAACAATGACTATACGTATTCTTTCATACAACAAGAAGTGTCGAAGGAGGGTAGGCTCTGTTTGATTAATTCCTGGGATAAATTATGTTATCAAGGAGACAGATACTTTCTGTTTTTCTAATCTGTCATCCCCGGGATATTGGCTATGTTCTTGTCTGTGTCTCCAATGATGGTCAAAACTCCAAGCATCACAGATAGTCACAATTATGTTCATGTTTTATGTTTATTTTTAGAAATGAGAAAACCTATCCCAGAAACCTGCCCCAATATCAATGACCAGCAGGGGCTATGAAATGTCCGCTACTGGTTTTATTGACCAGATTTACCCTTAGGCTTTGGATGGGAACCTTGTTTCTGAAAAGTGGACACCTGAATAAAACTGTGTTTCTATTTGCAAGGAAGCAGAGAGAAATGACTGTTAGGCAGGCAATAGGGACTGCTACATAGGACCGAACGCAATATATACTGATATAGGAATATATGTGGTTGTATATTATATGAAGATAGTCATCCAGTTGAATTTCAAGAAGAAAGCATATGTCCTTGGGGTGCCTGGTGGCTCAGTCAGTTGAGTGTCTGACTCTTGATTTTGTCTCAGGTCATGGTCTCACTGGTTTGTGGGATGGAACTCCACATGGGGTTCTGTGCTAACAGCGTGGAGCCTGCTTGGGATTCTCTCTCCTATATCTCTCTGCCCCTCTCTGACACACACACACACACACACACACACACACACACACTCACACACTCTCTCTTTCTCTCAAAATAAATAAATAAACATTAAAATGAAAAAATGTATGACCTCACTGAGGAAAAAATCATAGCAGCTGCTCCATGTGTAATTTTAGAAGTGCAGTCCAAAGGTCTCTTTTTAGAGCTCTCAAATTTCAACCCAAATGGAAGAAAGTTGCTAGAGAACAAGAAACTCCACCACCTTAATACTACAATGTTTTTGTGTCACTTAAGTATTTAAGAGGTTAACCTTTTGCTCCACCCCAAGCAAGCCATTAATCTTTAAACAATACAAATGGTTTTTTATCCTTTGTTTCCCCCTTTTTAAATTTGCTTAAGGAAAGCTTGGTAGAGTCTCGTCCATTCCTATGTGATGTAAAGGATTATGCTTTGTGAACCTATTGTGTTGACTTTTAAGATAAGAGCTCTTAAGGATTTTTAAACCATCAAGCAGTATCCATCAGAACAAATAAATGAAAGATTGCTCTATTCTTTTCAGGCAGGATACATTCTGTGACCTATCTTTTCCGTGACCTACACGGCTTTAGGAGAAGAGCTTCCAGAGTTTTATTGGCAATGCCACTATTAGAAGGACTTCCCTCTCTCTTCCGAGCTCTTTGGGGGTCAGCCTTAAAGCGAGCATTAAGCGAATGGCTAATGGAATTAAGGATATAATAATAGAAGGATATAGTGAGACAATTGTATTAACAAGAAATAAATCATGTTGAATGTAAGGTAAGTGTTTTTTAATTGATTGATGGGAAGGATGCTCCACAGGTTTTGTCAGGGACTAACAGCCATTTACCTCTCCATCTATAGTAAAAAGCCAAAATGCAGAAAAAAAGATAAGAAAATTATGCAGTGGGAAGATAAATTATTCAGAGAAGATGGCCATTTTTGTGCTGACATCACTAATGCGAAAAGGCATTAAATCTTTGACACTAGCTTCATTCCTTAGGAGCTGTGGGGCTAAAGCAACGTTTTGTAGACATAAAAACTGAAAATGTCTACTCCTAAAGCTATCCTCTGTGCCATGAACAGCTACCAAGGTGACTGGATACCTGAAGGAATAACTGGTTCTGTGCTTTCCAAGTTTAATAACAGTCTTGCACTTTGAAACTTAGTGTCTCTGTCTATATTATTACAACAATCTAGCTGTCAATATTTTTCATCTAGTCGACAAAGCTTGTGTGCCTTGATGTCAGGGATATAGAGAGCTACATGGGAGACATTTTAAAGTACTATTGGATAGAGAAAATCTTGACGCTGAATTTCGTAACTAAATGCTTTTTATTTTACTCTCACAGTTACCAAGTCCCCTCTTTGAGTTTAGCCCCTCTTATATCCTACATAATCCTCTTTTTCTGCAACCATTCTTACTACTTAGTTACTAGGACAGCCCTTTTCAGACCAACAATACTCTAGAGACTTCTTTTTTTTTTTTTAATTTTTTTTTTCAATGTTTATTTATTTTTGGGACAGAGAGAGACAGAGCATGAACGGGCGAGGGGCAGAGAGAGAGGGAGACACAGAATCGGAAACAGGCTCCAGGCTCTGAGCCATCAGCCCAGAGCCTGACGCGGGGCTCGAACTCACGGACCGCAAGATCGTGACCTGGCTGAAGTCGGACGCTTAACCGACTGCGCCACCCAGGCGCCCCTAGAGACTTCTTATTGTAAGAGTCAGATGTGAAGGAGAGTGGGTAGATTCAATCTATGTGTGGGCAGGAGCCATGCTTCTTGCTACAATTGCTTTAAGAGTTGCTTTAAATCTTCCCCCATTCCTGTATCACAATTTTTCTACTGACTTTGGTTACTTTATCAACTAGGTTTATAAACTGCAATCCAGGAAACTTTCTTCATAATATTACAACACATAACAACAAAGAAACCTGGCTTTTATCAATATCTCCAAATTATGCCATCTCTGGAATTTTAGAGAACTTTATCCATTAAAAATTCTTTGGTCTTCTCCCCCTCTCCCCCCTCTTTTTCTATTGTTGGAAAGGGCAGGGCTGGCAATTCCTGGATACCTGCTGTGAGCCAGGCACCAAGTTAAGCATTTTACATACATTATTTAAATTTGTTCTCTACAACCATTCTTTGCAGTAACTATCAACATCGTTTCACAGATAAGGATACCAAGGTTTAGAGGGATTAAGTACTTTCTCCAAGCTCAAGTTGCTAATTAGAGGTAAGGAATGGGTATTGCAGTTGAGTGGAAGGTCTAAGAACCTCTTGAGATTCTTCTAAATGTAATTGTCACATGTTAGGTTCTCTGGAAGAGAGGTTAAGAAGTTTGGGGTGAAAAATATTTATCAGTGTGAAAGGAAAGGAGAGGACACAGGACAGGGCAGAGGAAGTAGTCAGACCTTAATGCTAGCAAACATTCCATCTGAGTGTCCTGCAATGGGCTGAAATGAGCAGGCCTTTGTCCTCTCATCTTGATCAGTCAGGCTGCCCCAGGAAGGACATGAACTTCTGCAAGGAGGCTTGAAAGGCTCCAGGAAGGAATTGAGTAAGAGGCAGCAAGTCCTTCTTTGAAAGGGATCTGAACAGCACATCTCTATCATGAAAATATCTTAATGGTATCTATAGTGGGCAGTAAAAAATGGACTAAGTAAATGGTTTCTTTTTCATTGTGATTGTGTTATCCAATGTGATAGGAGATGTATAATGGGTGAATTTGGATAAAGAATTCAAGCTTGGATTCTTTGTTAATAAGATTGCACTCTACATATAGCCTTAATTCATTTTCTCTTAAAAGAATCGGACAGTTCTACTGATTTTGTGTCCAAAGACCAATGACTATACCAACTATCCCTCCTGATGTCTATTTCTTTCCATTGCAAACATCAAGTTGACCAAATTTACCTTTGTTTGGCATCACTTATTCCACATTTTTTTGAATACTCAATCCTCTTCTTGGCTAGCTCAATTCTTTCTATCTTATATATTTACTGATCTAAAAATTAGCCCATAGTTTTTGTTCAATTGCTTTTTATTCTCATTACAAATTTTAGCCCATAAGAACATTAATTTAAAAATATCTAGTATGTTCTTCCTACTTTTTATGTATAGTGGCCTATGTATAAAATAAGCCTACTTATCTAGTTCTTTAGATACATTGCATTATGAATTTGTCTTCAATGTGCCTTCCTGTTAATTTCCCTTCAGCCAGTATTTTGACCAGGTTAACATGATAGGATTGCCACAATTCATCCTATTGGTATCTTTTGTGAAGAAGGCAGGACTCATACTTCAAGTTTCAAGTTCTTCAAGGCTCAGCACTTGCTCAATCTGAGATACTATTTCTAATTACTTTCTAGAAATTTTATTGGTTACTGTAGCCCATTGCGAAAATAAATAAAGGAAGATTCACTTAAAATTGAGTCAGGAAGCCCTGAAGGGGAGGTCTCACATACATACCATTCATTGAAGCCTGAAGAACCAACAGGAAGGAAGGTGATTATGTCAACAAAGGAGGACACTTTTCACATATGAATTTATCTCCTGCCTTTAAGAAAGGGAAGGAAGATCTCAACTTGTCCCAGCAACAAGGCACTAACCACTGCTTGCAGCCAATGAAAAATTGTCATAACCTCAAACTCTTGTTCTTTTCCAATAAATTTTGTTCAGAACAACCATCCCGTATTTTCTCCTAAAACCTGATAAAAACTGACTTTCCCTTTGTCTCTTTAGGCTTGTCTATGGTTTGCATCCTGAATTGCAATTCCTCTGCTATTCCCAAATACACTCAGTTGTTTTTACTCATATAAAATTGTTCTTTGCTCTGTTTAAAGTTAATACCATTAACTTATTTACCATTACTGATTTTGTGATCAGTGTTCTCCTTGTTTAAAGCATCCACCAAGTTTACATAAAGGTTGTTATTTCCCTGCCAAAGTTCTTTTAACACTAGTTGTCACAATGCTTGTCTTGCTAATTCAACATTCTTTCTTAAGAGTGTGTACCTTTGCCCTTGTGTCTTCTTGGAATACACTTGTGATGGGAAGATTGGCAACTTCCCCTCCCTTCCAAGCTCCATCATAGCTAAATTTTGAGTTAAATGGATGTCATCATCCTGATCCATTCCCAGGGTAACAAATGACCTTTACGACTAATGTAGCACTATATGATTATGGTAGGATTTAGGTAAACAAGGAAAGAAATTAAAACTCTTATACATAATAATGGAAGAACACTGATTCCAAAGGTAGAATTGACTTTTCGGTAGTGGACAAAAGGTTCATTTCTTTTTTTGTTTCTTCCTTCCTTCCTTCCTTCCTTCCTTCCTTTCTTTCAATATTTATTTATTTATTTGTTTGTTTGTTTATTTATTTATTTATTTATTTTTGAGAGAAAGAGAGAGAGAGAGAAAGGAGGTGCAGAGAGAGAGGGAGACAGAGAATCCCAAGCATGCTCTGTGCTGTCAGCACAGAACCTGATGTGGGGCTTGAACTCATGAACTGTGAGATCATGACCTTAGCTGAAATCAGGAGCTGGATGCTTAACCGAATGACCCATCCAGGTGCCCTGAAAAGATTCATTTCTGTTTGAGTTTAGACCAGGGTTATTCAACTTTCATATTATTAACATTTTGGGCCAGATAATTTTTACTGGGGAGGGGGGTCTCCTGTGCATTTTAGGCTGTTTAGCATCATCTCTGGCCTCAACTCACTAGATGCCAGCAGCAAGGCACCCTCCCCTCCCCAGTTGTGATGTCTCCAGATATTGTCAAATGTTTCCTGAGGGAAAAGATTACCACAGATTGAAAGCCACTGGCATAGACTATACTTCTCAGCGACTGTGGTTGAGGGAGAGGTTAAAAGGACAGCGCAATTTGTGAAAAGAACTTAGGGACGGGAAGGGAGGACCAAGTTTGGAGTCAGAGGCATTGTCCGTAGAGAATTTTCCTTCTCGCATAAAGCTCTATGTCTTAAGGTACGATCCATTTAGAAATTCAAGAGAAAGTTCAAGTGTACTAGAACTTTAATCTGTACCTTCCTGAGCTATAATTATTTTCTGAGATTTCTTTAACATTTCACTAAAGGTATTTGCATTTCCTTGAACAGGTAGCTCAAGGTGTTAGAAATGGTGAGTATAAATATGAGAAAGGATTCGTGGGGTTCATTAGGGTGGGGGTCCCAATCCTAGAACAGTCAACTATGGGCAAGAGAGTTGTATCATATAAGTTTCTGTTGCAGCCATGTTGCTGAGAAGAAAGAGAAGTAGTTCCTAGAATAATTATAATATACCTTAAGTTTATTTGGTGCTTACTATATGCCAGGAATAAAATTAATTATTTTATTTGTATCATTTCATTTATTTCTCAAGTATATTTTGAGGAAGTTACTGTTTTTAATCCCACAATATTGTAGAGATAAAACAGAAGTTCAGAGATAGTAGACACTTTGTCTTATTTCTTAGGCAAGACACAATAGAACTGAGATTTGAGGACAGGCAACCTGACACTACAGCCATTCTTCATATTCCATCACCAACATCTGCTTCAAGATTTGCCCTTGGACTATAGTCCGTGAATCCTTGTTTTCTAGTGTCCTAATGAGAGGTTAAGTCAGCTCCTGAGAGTTGATGTGATGATAGATAGGGATTGAATTTCAGCACTAGGAACAGGACTGGAGCCTTTGGAAGGTGGAAATATTGTCAAACAGTGGAAGTGGGAAAGGCATTGGGAAGGGAATAAGAGAAGAATAAGATAAAGAACATAGAGGCCAGGGATCAATTAAGAGAACAAAATGTGCTATGGGCCCAGTTGTCATAGTTTCTGATTTTCATCATCATAATAAAAATAAGACCGAGGAAGTCAAGGATCAAAGATTTTAAGGTACTACAAGCAGTTTGGAAATGGTTGATTCTGGTTATAAAGCTAGATAAGGAAGTGAATGAAGCTAAGAAGAAAATGGTGGATTAGGAACACGTGATGGTGCGTGGCAATATAAGAGATAGAAAATCAGGATATTGAGGGCAGGAGGAGGGTGTTTCAAGAATTAGATGTTGGAAGTGGAACAAAATTATTCCCATGTCATACTGCTGCCTGGATGGTGGTAAACCCTATTTTTTACAAGAGGCGAAGGACTAGCTGAGAGTTAGGATTGTGGCCGTTAGACCCATCTCCTCATATTTGGTGTTGTTCTTTGTTTTTCTTCAGAGGGTTTGATGAATTTCCCAGGCGCATCATCCATTTCCCTCTTGTACACTGAAGCAATATATAATGGGATGATTTTGGATTTTGAAGTTGAATTTCCAAGTTTAAGGTCTGTTTCTCTTATTAGCAGTGTTACCCTTATCAATTATATGAGGGTTTTGAGCCTCGCTTTCTTCATCTGTAAAAAGGGTATGGCAACAGCTTCTTCACAACAGGTTCTGAAGATAGCAATGGAAAAAGCATTTTGCAAATGTGAAGAGTTGTTATTGTTTTCTTTTAATGTCCCAATTTCTCTTTAAAATGGGGTTGGCAGACTTTGCAGAGGTCTTTCTTATTCAGCTCTGTATCCTCAGTGCCAGATATACTGACTGGCCCACAGTGAGTGGAAAATATTTGTGGAATAAATGAATGACCTGATTAATAAATGAAATTTACAGTAACACTATTTGATATGTCATTGAATATGGCATTAAGGTAGGCCATCTTATATCTAACCCAAGAGACTTCAGTAATTTTTAAAATATGAAAAAGATTTTTATTTTAAGATATACTGGTCTTGCAGGCCTGAATCTGTAGGACAATGTTAAAGCAAAATTTAGTGCTATCAAAAAGTTTGAAATCTTTATGTCTACAACCCTGAAAATTGTGTACTTAAATTTTATACAACTTCTAGCTTCTTTTTCTTCTAGAGAAAGAAGAAATAATTCTAATAATAATTATTAGTAATTATTATTATTAATAATTCTAATAATAATTCATTATTATAGGTCAATCTGGTATCAGTCTGGTGACATCTCAATATCTATTGCACTAAATTGATTGTAACAGTTCTTAATTTTTTTTTGATCATTTCATAGTGTCATTTCCTGTGATTTAATTCAGCTTTGATATTAAACAAAGATTCCAGACTGTCAATGCAATTTTGCCCTGAGCAAGCTCTGAGGTAGTATTCTTAGTTCTCCTTTGAGACAACTCTCTTTTGAGCGACTATCTTTTGAGATACTACTAAATTGTAGAATCATTTATTATCTAAAGGTCTTGATTTGTTGGACTTCTTAATATTTGTACGGTCAATTCTCACCCCAAAGATTATGCCTTTAGCAAAAGGAAGATTTGGTGCAAAAAGTTGAATATAGATGGCGGCACTCTAAGCTCAAGTTGTGCTATCTTTTTTTATAGAAGAACTTTATGCACTCTTACAGGAATGTTTTAATATTTAATACACAAGAGCTGTAATTTTTCATGGGAAATTGAAGTCAAATCTGAAGCATTAAAAAATTAACCACAGCAAACTGAATTTTCCAAATGAAAGATAATGTCTACTGTGGAGTAGAGCTTTGTTTTGATTAATGCAAAGATGGGAGTGGGAAAGTTCCCTGAATCTTCGTAAGTTTCCAAATGAGGTTTTGTGTTGTCTACAATCTGCAAGTGTTGGTTTATTGAGCTAGGGGCTTGTGGAATAAAGAAATTGGATTGATATGATGAGCTAATAAATCTACTACCTGAATCTATTATAGCCAGAGAACTTATACATTTATTTTTTCCCTTTACTACTCTGTGCAGAGAATTCTGTGTACTGGTTAGAATCATGGACTTTGGAGCTAGCCTTCCTGGGTTCAAGTCATACTAATTATATGGCCTTGGATAAGTTCTCTTTTTTGTGATTCAGTTTTTGAATCTATACAAGGGAGAGGATGATAATACTAATATTCCTAGGTAGTTGTGAAGATTAAATTTACTAATCAATTGAAAACACTTAGGCTCTGGCACAAAATAAGAGCTAAAAAATTGTGCCTATTTATTTTTGTTTGTCTGACATCTGAATTTCACAATTGCAGGGCTGCTTTTCTTTTGGCCATTTTAGCTTTCATCCCTATTCTGTGGGTTGGAATGACCACATGCATCTTTGACTCAGTTTCATTGTTAGGTTGACCAGGAACATGTCTTCTGTCATGAATTCACAATATTTATAAAACCATATTTGCAAGTAGATATCATTCCACAACGTAGTGCTTATTTCTTAGATACAGATACAATAGAGACCTATACTGCATTGTGCTGGTCCATAGCTGACAACACTAATAAAAGAACTGCTTTTAAGTGTGAGAAGGAAATAAAAGTCTTTTTGAAGCCTAAAGTAAGTCAGCCAGATAAAGCTTATAGAAATAGAGGAGTGCCAAAAATGTTTAAACATGGCTAGATTATTCCAACAATGAAATGTTAGTTGCAGTGAATATTTACTGAACTCTATGACTGAGAGAGCTTAGACTCTTACCACAATGTACATCATAACCACTCTCTGTATACTTGATATTAATATGGCATGCTCTGGGATGAGTATTTTACATGTATTATCTCACACGGCATGACACTGTGATAAAGTGAATTATTTTGCCTTTTACTAATGTGAGACTGAGGTCTGGGGAGGTTAAATAACTTGCCCAAGATCCTATGTGAATAAATGGAATAATATGAACTTTGATGCAGGCCTGACTTTAAAACTCAACATCTTATTCGTATGCAGTATTTCTTCTCAATGCTTTGCAACAGTTTGGGGAAGCCCTGTGGTCAGCTTGGTAATTGTGGACAGCATAGTAATACCCATGTAGAGGCCCCATGGAAAATAATGATGTAAGTGCTTTGTTGTGACTGTGGCAAGTTATTTAGCCTCTTCTAACTTCAGGCTTCTCACTTATACAATGGATATAAGAATACTGTATAAGATTAGTATGAGGATTAAATCAGGAAAAGCATACCAACACACAGTAAAACTTCAGTAGAGATTCTTTCTCTTTCTCTTCTTATTAGATTCTCTCTTTCAATTGGTAAGTCACTGTTAAATCGTTTTAGTAATAAGACAAGAGATAAATAGTTGCCATTATAGTGGTGGTGGGGGGGAGGACCTAACGGAGAGACTCATTAGGCTGATCACAGTCCTAAAAGGACCACACCCTATCCTCTCACCATTCAAGTAGATGACGATTCATTTGCAGACAGTAACAATTCTCTGCAAGTTCTACAGTTCCAGTCCTGGAGCGTTGGCCACAGGCGGCATCCAGGACATGTTTGTTGCTTCACTGATTCAAAGAAGAGGAAAGAAACAAGATATTGGCCATCTTGACTTAATTTTAATATTAAAAAAATTCGTTTTTGAGAGAGAGCACAAGTGGGGAAGAGGGGCAGAAGAAGAGAGAGAGAATCTTTAAAAAAATTTTTTTTAAATGTTTATTTATTTTTTGAGAGAGAAAGACATAGTATGAGTGGGGGAGAAGCAGAGACACAGAATCTGAAGCAGGCTCCAGTCCAGGCTCCAAACTGTCAGCACAAGAGCCCGATGCGGGGCTCAAACCCACAAACCGTGAGATCATGACCCAAGCCGAAGTCGGACACCCAACGGACTGAGCCACCCAGGGGCCCTGAGGGAGAGAAAACCTTAAACAAGCTCCATGCTTAGCACAGAGCTTGACACAGGGCTCCATCCCACGGCCTTGGGATCATGACCTGAGCTGAAATCAAGAGTCAGACATTCAACAGACTGAACCAGGTACCCCTTAATAATTTTAATAGTCAAATTGTGGAGGTCGTTCTTTTATTATTATTTTTCTCCTATAGTTTTCTAGGACATTGGTCTTTGTTTAGACTAACTAGAACACTTAGGCACTGGGTAATTCAACCAATCATCTGAGAACCTGGATGTACTCTATCTAATGTTAACTATTAAGAAATTTTTTTTAAAGTTTATTTATTTTTGAGAGAGAGAGAGAGAGAGAGAGGCACAGAGAGAGGGAGACACAGAATCCAAAGCAGGCTCCAGGCTCTGAGCTGTCAGCACAGAGCCCGACGTGGGGCTTGAACCCACAAACCATGATATCATGACCTGAGCTGATGGTGAATGCTTAACCGACTGAGCCACCCAGGCGTCCCATAAAATATTTTAAGAATAATTTTTACAATTAATTTCTTCAGAGATCTAAATGAGCTTTGTGCTTACATTTCTAAGTGCTAGGAAACTTGGATCTAAAAGTAAAAACAACCAAAGTTTGTTTCAAACTTTTCCTCTATGTAGGTAATCAATCTTAAGAGTCCTGGTGCACCAACTGGTCTCATGTGGCATCTTCAACACGGTTGGCTTGTTCTGTTTCCCCAAATTGCCGTAGAATTATCTGAATTATACTTCCTATAGGTTGGTTATGTTTAATAGTTTTCTTCATAAGTCAAGTCCTTTAAATTCACAACAACGAAGATTGTACTGATGAGGAAACTGAGGCCCAGAGGTTGCAAGTAACTTGCCAAAGTTTATACAAGTAGGGAGTGGCAAAGCTGGAATTCTGTCCCAGGTAGGCTTAGATGCAGAGGTTGTAACTTGCTTCTTTATTGTATAGCCTCTGAACAAGTCAGGTGCTGACCTTACCCTCACACTCAACAGTTCAGGGAACTCACTCCAAACTGCATGGACCCACTCCAGTGACATCTGTAGGAGGAAAAGAAGCAGACCTCCCTTTGCCTTGGGTCATGTCTGGGTCTGCTGTGTATCTGCTGCCATCACCATGGCTTGTCAGCAAGTTCATTCTTAAAGTGAAACGTAGTTGCTTTCTTTTTTCACAAGGTTTATACCTCCGCCTGCCCTCATTAAACCTCCCTTTTCTGCCTTTTGCTTCTCTTTTCTCTTCTTGGGATTTTGTGGGTGATTAACTACTTGACTCATGTGAAGACAACTGGTTCCTACTAACAAAGTGGTTGGCCGCCTAGAAAAAAACCTCTTCGATACTGTGTTAAATTGACCATTCTCTTCCTTCTTTTTAATTTTTCTAAATTGAGAGCCACAGTCATGATGGAGCAGCAGGATGACAGAACGTGGGGACATTACCAGCCACCTCGATAATGGCCCTGCTACTTTACTGGGCCATCACCTCCTTCCTGATGCTCTCCCAGGGAAGCAGCAGGCCCTGGGGTTTCAGCCTGGGAGAGAGCTGCAGAATGAGGTTTCATGCTGGGGGTGAAGATTAAGCTCTGAGTGGCATTCCTGCGGAGGGTTTAAATGGCGCCAATTTGGGAAGGATTTGTCCTGGAGGTCTGCTGAATTCCACCTTTTCTCTCAGTGAACACTGGTGATTACCTCTGAGTGCCCCCAGAGGCAGCCTCCCACATGTCAAATACATATGGCTCCATCTAGGAGCTCATTGCTCTCCGTTCAGTTATCGTGGGCTGTTCACTCTGCCTCCCCGAGCCCTACATCTTCCTGAGCCACTTAGGCCACTTGTGCTCATGGTCTCAGATTCACCCTGAAATGCTTTGAAAATGCAAAGGTAAACAAAGGTTTAACCTGGTGGGTAGGGAAAATCACTTCGACCGCTTTTGACTTAAAAGCTGTTATAAACACTTGAGTCATTATTATTCCCAAGGCTTAAAACCACCTCATTGCCACCATGCTGGGTAAAAGCTGTCCAGGTTCCCAGCATGGCTTGGAAGACATCAGTTAGGGCCAAGTCCATGTGAAAAAGCACTGTGGATGGACCAGCCCCTGGTGCGCGCTCTCCGCCCTGCTTGCTGGATAATGGTCAGGTGCTGCTTTCCTCACCTCATAAATAGAAAGCTGTTCATTTAAATTTTCTGTGAAAGAGAGAATTTGGGGATTATTCATTGTTCCAAATTCCCCCCTGGTAAGTAAAAAATAAGTGGAATCCCAATTAAGTTTTATATGATCATCTCTGGTATTTATGCAGTTTGTGCGAAAATGCTGGAACCAGATCCCCATGGATGTTTTTGGCTCTGGGTGTGTGCTGTAGGCAATCGTTGAGTGTTTTCTCATTAAATACAGTGTTGGTTTTTTGTTCCATTTATTCCTAGAAGTCAGAGAAACAGCAGAAATGGAGTAGAGACTCTTGGGAGATGAATCTAAGGACGCAGAACTCGTGCCCTCTTCATTTATTCAGCTTACAGCAATAGGTTCCTCACAGACCCTTCCAATGGGAATGAGCCTGGAGCCTGGAATGAGATAGGAGATAAATGGTGTTTTTATGAGGAAAGGTCAAGGAATAGAGAGAAGAAAAAAAATCAGGAATTGATTGTTTTTAACTGCATGAATCATTATTTTAGAGAAGCTAAGCCTGAAAACTTTGCAGCAGGAGAATAGAAATGGCATTCATTCATTTACAAAATGGGCATTTATTGAATGTCCCACTGTGTGCCAGGCTGTAGTATAGACAAAAAGATTCAATCTTTGATCTGAAAGAATATGCATTTCATACACATTTTATATATATAATTTTTTTGACGAACCGGGATATTTATTTTATTTTTTATTTATTTATTTTATTTTTAATTTTTTTATTAAGGAATAATTAACATGCAGTGTTATGTTAGTTTCAGTTGTACAATATAATGATTCTGTTCTGTACATTGCTCAGTGCTCATCATGGTAATCGTACTCTTTAATCCCCTTTACTGATTTCACCCATCCCCCACCCAGCTCCCCTCTGGTAGCCATCAGGTTGCTCTCTATATTTCAGAGTCTGATTTTTGTTGGTCTTTTTTTCTTTGTTCATTTGTTTCTTAAATTACACACATGACTGAAGTCATGTGATATTTATCTTTCTCTGACTGATCTTTTTCACTTAGCATTATGCCTTCTAGGTCCATCCATGCTGTTGCAAATGGCAAGATTTCATTCTTTTCTTTTTTTTTTTTATTTTTTTTATTTAAAAAAAAATTTTTTTTTTCAACGTTTATTTATTTTTGAGACAGAGAGAGACAGAGCATGAACGGGGGAGGGGCAGAGAGAGAGAGGGAGACACAGAATCGGAAACAGGCTCCAGGCTCTGAGCCATCAGCCCAGAGCCTGACGCGGGGCTCGAACTCACGGACCGAGAGATCATGACCTGGCTGAAGTCAGATGCTTAACCGACTGCGCCACCCAGGCGCCCCTCATTCTTTTCTTATGATTGAGTGGTATTCCATTGCATATATACCATATCTTCTTTATCCATTCATCTATTGATGGGTTCTTGGGTTGCTTCATATCTTGCCTATTGTAAAGAATGCTGCAAGAAACCTAGGGGTGCATGCATCTCTTTGAGCTAGTATTTTTGTTTTCTTTGGGTCAATATCTGGTAGTGGAACTACTGGATAATATGACAAATTTTTAAATAAAATTATATATATAAAATATTCTTTCCCAGCCAGGATATTGGAAAATCATTAAATAAAATTAGGTCTTAGAATCCTTGACTTCTCCACCTGCAAGCCTCCTCCCTCCCTACCCTCATCCAGCCCATGTCCCTTTGTGACCTAAACCACACAGGTTTTGACTTAAAGGGTACTATAAATTCTCCATTTCAAAATGCAAAATGATGTAATAGGAGTGTAGTGTTCTGAGTCACTGTCTCAGGAATCTCTTTGGTCCTTCACTTTGAGAACTCAGTTAATGCTGGTCTTAGCTGGAGAGGTGGACCTTTCCATCTGTTGCTAGATTTTTGTGTCTTGAAAACCTTACTTGGCTCTCCTGTTTTGGCTTACTTAGTTCATATTTCTAAAAAAACAAACAAACAAACCCATGACTTTATTGTCATTTTTCTCCTCTATTCTTACTTTCACCAGACAGTTTAATCATTAAGAGTTCATTTGGCTGAGAATAACAGACAATCTACCAGTGGCTTTAAAAAGTGGGGTTTGTGGATTTTGCACAGTAAGAAGTTCAGAGGTAGGTTGATCAGGGCTGGTGTAATACTTCAGTGATGCCATCAGGCACCAATCTTTCCCTAAGTTTGCTTTGCCATCCCTTCTATGTATGCCATGATCCTCTTGATTCTTTCCTTGTGGTTACAAGATGGCTGTCATACCTCCAAGCCAAACATCTGCATTTCAATCAGGAAGCTGAGGAATGAGAAAGAAGCCAAGGGTTATGCCAGCCAAATGTATCCCCCCCTTTAAAAAAAAAAAACAAAAAACAAAAAACCAAGAGATATCAAAGCTCTCCCAGAAATCCCGCCTAATAAATGCTTACATCTCAGAACTATATCACATGGTCAGAAAGGCAGGCTGGGAAATTCAGAGATGATGGTAGGTGCTGAGATCCTAACAAAGGGATGGCCGTACTGTGCTCTTAAACTCATGAGCAGTATTCAAAATTTCAGGGGCAGCCTGTAGAGCAAACTTAGAAAGGGATTGGGGAAGACCACTTTGAGGTGAATTAATATTAGACCTAAAATAATGATGGCATTCTCTCATCTAACCAAAAAAGTAATTGTCATAAAACATGAATACTTTTGGGGAGAACATTTATTGGGACTTTTTAAAAAATAGTAGCTTTCCTGAAGTCAGAAGAATATAAGCAAACATTCTTCAAGTTTCATCATAGATCTCATAGAAACCAAGTAAAAATAAAAGATGAATGTGAGGCAGGTGAACTTAAAAAAAATCGAGCACTGATTCCGGTTAGACTGGCCTTAGTTTCTTTAAGGCTTAAGCACTGTGGGCTGTTTTAAATTTTTTTTAACGTTTATTTTTGAGACAGAGACAGACAGAGCATGAATGGGGGAGGGTCAGAGAGGGAGAGAGGGAGACACAGAATCTGAAACAGGCTCCAGGCTCTGAGCTGTCAGCACAGAGCCCGACGTGGGGCTTGAATTCACGGACCGCGAGATCATGACCTGAGCCAAAGTCGGATGCCTAACCAACTGAGCCACCCAGGCCCCCCTGTTTTAATTTTTTAACACAGAATTTTCATAATGTTATCAATAGTGTCCTCATATACTTCTCATACCCAAAATATATACATTGGCTGATGAAATGAACTGGTAATTTTTTTTTTTCAAAATAAGACAGGAATCACAATGATTCACCTTTAGTTGCTACATAACAAAGAAATTAACAAGAGCATCTAAATTTCTATTTTTTGGCACATATCAGATGCCTTAGTTAAGCAAGCATTTTCACAAAACTTCTTTTGTCCTATAAAATTTACAAATGAAAAATTTTTGTAACATGTAGACTATCTTTCTCTTCTGCATCCAGCTTTGTCTTCTGTGGATCAAGAAAGATGGTTCTTTAAGACTCTGAGAGATTAAATTTAAGAGTGACATCTTCTTGGGCACTCCAATCCATCACATCAGAGAACCCAATTACCTTAGTGATCATTGACTAACTACTGATAAGAGAATCTCCAAAATGTTGTCCTTCCAAGCCAAGGCCAAAGTATAAATAAAGCTTTCAACTAACCAAAGCACGCTACAGTTTCAGCCTCTATTTGCAGAGAGATCCTTTAAAAGTCTGTTGCTCTGGTTTACTGCTTACTTTTTCAACAAAAGAACCAATACCAGGGAGTGATCACTTGTCCACTGTGAACAGGTCCTAGTGCTTGTAATGACTCCACATATCACCGTCCTTACTTGTACTGTTTTGCCCATAGCTTCACAGAGAGGGGATTCAGAGAGTTTTATCTATGTCTAAAATAAAATATTTCTGGACCTTTAGGTTGAGAAGGTAGGGAGACCACTTCCTCAGTAGGTATGTATACCTACAGCCATGTAAATTCAGACCTAGAGGGCTAAGGGGCTTATGAGTCACCAGGAATGAGACTTTCCAAATCTCAGCTCTGGTAATATTTTTCTCCAGAGATTATATTAAAAAATCATTTTGGGAATAAGAATAAGAGAAGAAATGTTCATCAGTGTTGTCTTCCTTCCTTCCTTCCTTTTAGAGAGAGAGAGAGAGAGAGAGAGAGAGAGAGGCATGGGGGGTGGAGGAGAGGGAATCTTATGTAGGTTCCATGCTCAGGGCGGAGCCTGATGAAGGGCTTGATCCCACTGTCCTGAGCCAAAATCAAGAATCAGACACTCAGCCAACTGAGTCATTCAGGTGTCCCAACAGTGTTTTATTTATTATACTTTAAAATAAGCAGCAGTGCATGTAAACTCCTGAGATGTTAATATGTCTGTGACGTAGGGGCTTTATTACAAAGGAGGCATAGGAAAGTGCAGTGATGCACCAGCCCCTAGAGCAAATGAAAGGTGGAATTAAGTGTAGAAGTTAGGACCATGGTTCTATCTGTGAAGACTACTATAGCATCCATTTTCTTCTTTGTGATCACCTCTTTGTTGTGACACACACATCAGAGTCATCAAAGCTCCCATCATCTCCTTGCTTCAGATCTCTTGAAGAACACTGATGTTCATAAAGTCATCTAACACGGACTTACTGAGTCTGCTTGTTCTGGGACACGCAAGGTGCCAGGGACACAAAGATGAACCAGACATGTCCATTTAGGAGCTCATATCTAGAAGAAGACTGTGAGGACAGACATTTAGAGCAAAAGTTTAAATATAGGGCTATCTGGGCCTGAATGAGGGAGATGTAGACAAGCATAGTGATGTAATGTAGTGTAACAATGAAAAGCATGAACCCTGGCTTCAGACTTTCAGGTTCAAGTCCTGGACTCAACTTAGTAGCACTGTGACCTGTCAAGTAACCTAGGTTTCTCCCTGTCTTAATTTCCTTACTTGAAAAATGTGTGTAGGGGCGCCTGGGTGGCTTGGTCGGTTAAGCGTCCGACTTCGGGACTTCGGCTCAGGTCATGATCTCACGGCCCGTGAGTTCGAGCCCCTCGTCGGGCTCTGTGCTGACCGCTCAGAGCCTGCAGCCTGTTTCAGATTCTGTGTCTCCCTCTGTCTCTGCCCCTCCCCTGTTCATGCTCTGTCTCTCTCTGTCTCAAAAATAAATAAACGTTTTTTCATGTGCCTGTTGGCCATCCGGATGTCTTCTTTAGAGAAGTGTCTATTCATGTTTTCTGCCCATTTCTTCACTGGGTTATTTGTTTTTCGGGTGTGGACTTTGGTGAGCTCTTTATAGATTTTGGATACTAGCCCTTTGTCCGATATGTCATTTGCAAATATCTTTTCCCATTCCGTTGGTTGCCTTTTAGTTTTGTTGGTTGTTTCCTTTGCTGTGCAGAAGCTTTTTATCTTCATAAGGTCCCAGTAATTCACTTTTGCTTTTAATTCCCTTGCCTTTGGGGATGTGTCGAGTAAGAGATTGCTACGGCTGAGGTCAGAGAGGTCTTTTTCTACTTTCTCCTCTAAGGTTTTGATGGTTTCCTGTCTCACATCTTTTGGAATGAGCACTGGGTGTTGTATGGAAACCAATTTGACAATAAATTTCATATATAAAAAAATAAATAAAAATAAATAAATAAATAAATAAATAAATAAATATAACTGCCCATAAAAAAAAATAAACGTTGAAAAAAAGATTTTTTTTAAATAAAAAAAAAAAAGAAAAATGTGTATAATAATAGTACTTACCTCTTTTTTGTGGGGATTAAACAATGTAACATGTCTAAAGTATTTATAACATTGGCTAAATACATAGTAAGTCCTATGTGAATTTTGACTATTATTATTTCACGAGACCACAAAATAAGGGACATCAACTTTCCTCTGGTAGGGACAGTTTTATAGATTAGATACGACTTGACCTGAGTCATGAGGAGTGATCCGAGGTTATCAGAGAGGACTATGAGGAGAGGGACGCTCCGGGAAGACAGAGAAAAATGGGTAAAGGCACAGTAATTTGGTGTGGCTGATACTAAGTCTTTGACTGGGTTGTGGAAAGGAGAGAGGGTAAACACGAAGTTAGGGAATAGGTCTCATATGCCATGCAAAATAGTTTAGACCTTAAAATCCTACACATGAAGAAGCGCATATGGATCCTTCTGAGTAAAAATCACATGATCCAATTTGTGTTTCTGAAAGCTCACTAAAGAACCATCATAAAAAGTGGATTGGAAAGTGAGGGTCTGGAAGAAATCAACCTTTATTCATTGTTTACTAAGTTCTGGGCATTAGAAATAAAAACAGGTGTATGAAATTGTCTTTCCTTTGAAAGACCTGGAACCTATCTGAGGGGACAGAGATACATACACTTAAATGTAGCACGGTTTGGTAAGTATTATGCTACAGTACAGCTGAGACAGCATTGGAACACCAGGGAAGGGACAATTATTTCTGTGAGGGGAGGTGTGGGAGGTCAGAAAACAATAATGGGGAAGCGGCATACCAGCTATATAATCATATGGTATGTTCATGGACCAGTCCACAACAAGAGTGGTTTAAGATAGTGTGTGATGGGAGAACATGTCGAATGGAAAAGTGAGTTTGAAAGCCATATGAATTGAGAGTGGTCTTTATTTATAGGGAGTAAGGAACTATTGAAGATTTCTAAAACATGGGAAAGCATTATAGTTGTGGGAAAAATCTTAGGCTTTAGAGGCTCATAGACTTGAGTTCGAATCCCTTTGTGATTTGCAAACTGTGCGACCTTGGCAAGTTCGCAAAATCTTTCCAAACCTCAATTTTCTCATGGGGATGATAATAGCCCCTTCTTTGTCTTGTAGGTTTTAGTGAGGATTAAATGAGTAAATAAATACATGGGAAGTACTGGGAACTGTGTCTGGGAGGTATCTGACACAAAATAAACAAATATTGTTACAATTTTAATTGTACTTTGAGCTGTATAGTTCATGGGTTGGCAAACTTTTCCTGGAAAAGGCCAGATAATAAATAGTTGAGGCTTTTGAGGCCATACCACATCTACTGCAACCACTGGATTGCCATCTTAGCAACAGAGCACCAAGAACAAAGTCTAAATGAATGGGTGTGATTTCATTCCAACAAAACTTTACAAAAACAGGCTGCCGTGTAGATCGGTGCCTGGGCTACAGATTGCCAACCCCAGTTATAGGTGGTGAGGATACAAGATGATGAACTTGTCTAAGGACGGAAAGTGATCAAATTGGATACAGCAGATGCTGGAGCATGGGGGAACACCAGCATTCTGGGTGGATGGATGGACAGAGGCCAATGAAGTCATGGTTGGGAAGGGCTGTCCTAGCTATAGGCCTTCTGAGTGTCTTCCTGGTAGCACGAGGATTTATTGAAGACACTGAAACTAAACATTCATGCCCTATTTAATTAATTTTAAGGGAAGGCCTGTCAGGAGGTGGTAAACAAAAGAGCGATGTTAGCATTTTAACAAGGGTGCCAGCCTGTCCACTTTACGAGATTTAACCTCATGTCCCGAACAAACTTTCTTTCATTTATTCCTCACCGTTTTGTTTTACATCTCATATTTCTTCCTCCTCCCTCCCCTTCCAATGCTGCTTCTCCTCCTCTGTCACCCCCCACTCTCATGTGCCCACCACAATACCAGGTGGGTAAGATGATAATCATCGAGCCAGCTATTATGAGCAGTATAAACAAATGACAAATCTCTGGGCGCAGGAAAGGTAACAAGAGGCTGATCAGTAGTTCTAGTTATCTTTCCTTCATGTTTATTGCAGTCTGGTGCAGTTATTTCTAAGGGCCTGACATTGATCGACAGCTTCTATTAAGGCCTATCCAGGGCAGCTGGATTGAACAGATACATTAAATAAAGCAGTTATTGCTTTTCATTGCCTTTCCGTAAAATATCACTGCTAAATAGCTTCTGCCATCAGATGCAGTTAGGTACATGGTTTTAATTTGAGGGACTGCTTTATAACACTGCACAATTGACACTGGCCTTTGTTTCCCCTACAATAATGATTGTGTACATCCTGGAGAATTGATGGGCTGTCCTTTGAGGTAGTGTGGGGAGGAGGCGGGAGGAGTGGGCTCTGGCTTTGTTGTTCTCCCTCTCTCTCTTTTTATACATGCCAGGTTTGTCACTTGTTTGCAGCACGGGCAGGAACAATGTCAAGCGAGGGACCTTATCTCAGGATGTTGTAATGTAGGGACTGTAAGCCTTCGCCTGGAGACCAGATAAGCGCAACCTTACAAGCCTGGAGGAAGACAGGGTGGGGGGGGTGGGTGGGTGTGTGATTGAGACAACAATGGGAAGCTGTCGGGTGCCCCGTTTGCTACAGCTCTTTCTGGTGCCACAGAAATATATGCATGTGGAACGGTGCATAACAAGCATGAAAATAAAAGTCTGGAATGTTCATCTAATAATGATGTATTTGGAGCAGGATTATGCTGCCCAATGATATTCTTGTTTTATCTCTGGGCTAAACGCTGGGGCAGCTGTGTGCTTTGGCACAGTCTTCTGTCCCTCCTTTTGTGTGCTGCATATTAATCCTTTATTGAAGTAATTAAATGTGTGCTTAATGGCAATGAGCTGGCAGAATGAACGTACAATTGAATTAGCAGTTATGATTGGAAGCATGCTACAAAATGAACTAAATGCAATTACTGTAGGCATTTCTTCCTCCAAGTCGAATCTGGCTACATGACATGACTTAATTAGAGGTGGTTAGATACACTAACTCCCTGATCCTCTAGTGGGCTGTCTGAATTTTAGTTGGAACCCCTTGCCCCACCCTTATTCAGATGCTGTCAGCAAAGACCCCTAATCTTAGCTCTCCGGCCATGAGGATACGGTCTGAATTCTCATAGACCAAACAGGATCAGGAATAGAAACATCTTCAGCAGGATTCTTGCTGGGTAAAAATCTCTACCGATCACTGGTCCAGCTGTTTGTCTAGGTAAGTGAGAGAGCCACAGCAGGACCTGCATGCTTTGTGAACTGAGGCATGCTTTGTGAACTAAGGGACAGCAAATGCCCCAATATCAACAACAGAACTGTCCTCGGAGGGTGAACTGTACTTTAAGCCTCTAGCTTTTCAGCCGCTAATGTGACTCCTGGGTAGAGGGTCGCCCTTGAGTTCAGAAGCCTCCAGCAGAGGAACCTGAACAGATTTTGAGTTCTTAAGGGCACACCTGGGCAGGCACTCAATGCTTGCAACGCACTGCTCCATGGAGAACTCGAAATAAGAAATGACTAATGTGTTATACCATCTTAGAGCTTTGTAACTGCGCCTCTATAGAAGTTCAATTTAATGGCTCTCAATCCTAGCTGCCCAAGAGAATTCTCTGGAGTACTTTAAAAATATTGATGACCAAGCTCCACCTCTAGAGTTTTAATTGTCTGAGGTGGGCTCAAGGTATTGCTAGTTTATAAAAACTCCTAGGTGATTTTAAGTATACCAAGGACTGAGAAACACTAACTTTACTTTTATTTTTATTAATCTGCTTTCTTACCTTTTTTTTTTCAGTGTACCTTGGCATTCTGCAATATTTTTGGGGGGGGGGAATTGACTCACAGGAACATGAGTAATGGTGGATGTCAGCAGATCATAATGGGGTACTAGAGTGGTCGTCTTAATCTAAAACACAAAGTTATAGCTTCTTATCATCTCTATGATGATCCTGGGGCTACTTTGGAAACTCAGTGCTGATTTATAATCCCATCAATTCCTGACCTCCCAGATCTGTCCAACAAGCAAGGGCTCTCATTAGTCGTGCCCCCCTGTTTTGCTTAGAGTTATTTACCAAGAGGCCAATCAATATTCTATGAACGGACAGTGGGATGTGAAACCCTCATCAATCCATTCCATTTTCTTTTCTCAAAATGGTGGGTGGAAGCAGGAGGGGCAACTTGCTACAAAAGAGGAGGCAAAACCCCATTTTCACTTTTGAGCACCAAAGATGTACATTTTGTTTTATTTTTATTTGAGTGTAATAAGGCAGGGTTCCTGGTCAGTGGGAGCTCCTGGGTCTATTTTACAGCCTTCATTCTCTTTCCTGGGGCCATAAATGAAACCCTTTCAGCCCTAATGACCACAATGACTTTCCTCGATCATGTTATTGCTACTTTGGCACATTTATTGCTTTCACATGCACTAATGGATGAGTTTGGATATGTTAACAATTTATATATCATTTGATCCTAAAAAAGAAACCCTACTGAACTAACTTAGCCCCCACGATTGAGTAGCTTTTAAGGAGTATAAATGAATTTAATGCTTTAGAAAGAGCTTCTGTAAATTATGAACATGACACCTATTACATTAAGCTGCATTAAGCATTAATACATCTTCATTACTGGCAGGTTGCCCAAACCTCCAAGGTTGAAAAAGCTGCCTGAAAATGTTCAATGTGACAGTCACCTAGGTCAAGATTGATGGTTCTTTTTTGGGGTGTATGAGGGATGCCTATTGACTAGGTCCCTCTTCTACTTCCAGATAAAGAAATGTATGTGGTATTAACCAAAGTTCCCCAAAGGGTGATGGTAATGGCCAGGCAAGAACTTTTGTATTCTGGTGTGATGTTCCATTATCATCACTGGGAGAGGTCCTTGAGTACAGAGACAGCAGGTGTCTCTACCTTTTAAGCTCACAGATTGAGTGGGGGACATAGTGTTTCCTCCTGAGAGAGTTACATGTGATTCCTATTATTTTTTTTACAGTGTAAAATTAGTAACAACACTTATTGGTAATAATGGCTACCATTTCTAGAATATTTACCATATGCTAACAGTGCCAAACTCTTTGTATACTTTCATTAATTCCTTTAATGACCTGTGAATTAAGATATTATACTTACTGCCCAAGGGTACTAGTTTTCTAGGGCTGTTGCAACAAAATACTACAAACTGGAGGGCTTAAAGCAGCAGAAAATTTATATTCTCATAGTTCTAGAAACTACAGGTATGAAATTAAGGTGTTGGCAGGGCCATGCTCTCTCTGAAGCCCCCAGGGGAACAATCTGCTTCATTCTTTCCTCTTAGTTTCTGGTATTGCCAGCAATCCTGGGCATTTCTCAGTTTGTAGACATCTCCCTCCAATCCCTGCCTCTGCCTTCACATAGTATTCTCTCTTCAGTCTCTGTCTTCTCTTCTTATGAGGATACCAGTCATCTTGGATCAAGGGCCCATCTTTCTATAGAAATACCTCATCCTAACTTAACTAATTACATCTGCAAAGACCCTGTTTCCTAGGAAGTTCAATTCTGTGATTCTGATTGAGAGAGAGAGAGAGAGAGAGAGAGAGAGAGAGAATGGTGCCTTGAAAAAGAACATTCATCAGACTAAAAAATGTGGCCAATTGTGAAGGAAAGGGCTTTATTTCAATAAGACAAAATTAATGACTGGGGAAACAACTAAACAGTTATGACACTTAAAGTATGTTCTATGTGACTAGAATGATGGGTTACATTTGAAACTGTGGGGGTGTTACTAAATATGGATACACGTCTTAGGTTCTCAAAGATTCTATAGGTTCAGCTCTATTGTAAGTGATTTTGAGTGAGGTCATAGGTCAACACCATCAGTAACTGTAGACCTTAGCATGTGCCTTGAAAAGTCCAGCAAAAAACAGTTCGTTTGACCCTGAGTGTGTGGTCCATTAATGAAGAAATAATTTCTTTAGATGAGGGTAAAAATTCCCAACTGTAGTTGATTGGGCAGAGGCTCAGTGTACTTGACAAACCTTTATTCAAGAATTTTTATCTATTTTTTAAAAATTTTAATTCCAGTATAATTGACATACATTGTTATATTACTTTCAGGTGTGCAATAAAGTGATTCAAAAATTCTATACATTACTCATTGCTCATCTCGATAAGTATACTCTTCTTTAAAAAATTATTTTAATGCTTATTTGTTTTTGAGAGAGAGAGAGACAGAGAGAGACAGAGGGAGACAGAGTGTGAGCAGGGAGGGACAGAGTGAGAGACACAGAATCCGAAGCAGGCTCCAGGCTCTGAGCTGCCAGCACAGAGTTTGACGTTGGGCTCAAAACCACGAACCATGAGATCATGACTTGAGCCGAAGTCAGACGCCCAACCAACTGAGCCACACAGGAGCCCCATTGATAAGTACACTCTTAATCCCCTTCACCTATTTCACCTATCCACCCACCCACCTCCCCTCTGGCAGTCACCAAATTGTTCTTCATATGTAAGAGCCTGGTTTTTGGTTTGTCTCTTTTTTCTTTCTTTGTTTTATTCATTAAATTCCACATATGAGTGAAATCATACAGTATTTGTCTTTCTTTGACTGATTTCACTTAGCATTATACCCTCTAGATTCATCCATGTGTTTTAAATGGCAAATTTCATTCTTTTTTATGGTTGAGTGATATTCCATTACACACACACACACACATACACACACACACACACACACACACACACACACACACACCACACCTTCTTCATCCATTCACCTGTTGATGGACACTTGGGTTGCTTCCATATCTTGCCTACTGTAAAGAATGCTGCAATAAGCCCAGGGGTGCCTATATCTGTACATATTAGTATTTTCATATTTTTGGATAAATAGTAGTGGAATTACTGGATCATATGATAATTCTATTTTTAATTTCTGAAGGAAACCCCATGATGGTTTCCACAGTGGCTGCACCAGTTTGATTCCCACCAACAGCGCATGAAGTTTGCTTTTTCTCTACATCACCAACACTTGTTCCTTGTGTTTTTATTTTAGCCATTCTGACAGGTGTAAGGTAATATCTCATTGTAGTTTTGATTGCATTTCCCTGATGATGAGTGATGTGGGGCATCTTTTCATGTGTCTGTTGGTTATCTGTATGTCTTCCTTGGAGAAATGTCTTTTCATGTCTTCTGCCCATTTTAAAATTGGATTATTATTATTATTATTATTAATTATTATTATTTGTGCTGAGTTGTATAAGTTCTTTATATATTTTATTGGATATGTTATTTGTAAATATCTTCTACCGTTCAGTAGGTTGTCTTTTAGTTTTGTTGATTGTTTCCTTTGCTGCATAGAAGCTTTTTATTTTGATATAGTCCCAATAGTTTATTTTTGCTTTTGTTTCCCTTGCCTCTGGAAACAGTTCTAGAAAAAATGTTGCCATGACCAATGTAAGAGAAATTACTCCCTGTATTCTTTTTTAGGGTTTTTTATGGTTTCAGGACTCACATTTATGTCTTTAACCCATTTTGAATTTATTTTTGCATATGGGGTAAGGAAGTGGTCCAGTTTCATGTTTTTGCATGTACATTTATTTAGTATTGATGATAAGAGAATGATGGTCTCCCAGACTGATGGGAAGAGACAGAGGAAAACAGATAAAAGGCTACAGACTCATTGATAGAACATGTGGAGCATAGTGAGGGCACAAATAAGGAGTCAGACACAAACTGGAGTTAGGCTGGACTTCCTGGGTTCAAATCTTGGTTCTACCAATTTCTTCTTACCAGTTCTGAGGTAGGTTATAAATGACCTAAGTCTCAATTTCTTGATGTATAAGTGGGATAATAGTATTTACTGTATAGTGTTAGTTTGAATATTAAGTGAGAAATCATTTGTGAATTAGTAAGAACTCTTTTGGTCATTAGTGACACACCCACTCCAGTTAGTTAAAGCATAAAAAGGGATTCATTCATTGACTTATGTGACTTGGACCTCTACAGGAGCATTTGGCTTCAGCCACAGAAGCCTCTAGGTACTCAGTGATGCTGCCAAGATACTGTTTTCATCTTTTGGTTCTGATCTCTTCAGTAGATATCCTCCTCGGGCTGATTTTCCCAGCAGAGTGGCAAAAATGCCTAGTGGCAGCTCTAGACTTCTACCCTCACAGTGGGAAGCGAATACTGCTGTACCACTAGTTCCTGCAAAGGTCCTGGAGAGGAATCTCATGGACTACATTTGTCATCCCTGACAAGGAATTGAGAAGGGAGGTGGGAACAACCGCTGAGATTGAGGGGGCAATGGTTTTTGTTGGGCAAGTGGAAAACACATGTTTACCATGTAAACATGGAGAGCATATTATTCTTATGGCCTCTGGGAATGCTATTATTATCTATTAGTCTTTAGAACAAGCCCTATTTGCTGTTAATCCTGTGCCTAACTAAAACTGGGCTTCAAAATATGGAGGCAGCTATCAGTAGAATGTGACAAATGACTGAATTTGAAATTAAAAAAAAAATAGTGTTAAAAAAGCTCAAAGCATCTCTTGTAAGAAGAGTCCAAAGAGGCAAAAATTTCATCCATGTCTTAGCTATTTTCCTACCCATAAAATATAGAGAAGAAAAAAGAAATTATGGAGTTATATTTCAGCATAATCATGCTTTACTCTTCTTAAAGAACTTTATTTTTCCATTATAGAAGGAATAATATCTGACAGTTATATAGTACATATTATGTGCCAGGCACTCTTCTAACTGGTTTATTTATATTAATTCATTTAATCCTATGAGACTGGTTCTATTATTATTGCCATTTCACAAAGTGAGACATTTGAGTCACAGAGAAGTAAGAACTTGCCCAAGGTCATGCATCTAGTAAGTGACAGAGCTGGGATTCAAGTCTAGGCAGCCGGATTTGGAAGACCATGCTCTTTACCAATATACTGTATATACACATTTCAGAAAGTGTGAACAATATATAACAGCAAAAAGACATCCCCTACTGTCCCACTAATGAAATAAACCTACTAAAAACTTTGTATATTTCTTTCTCCTCTTTTTTCTTTTAACTTCCACGTTCTGTTTTTTGCACTGGTGCAATTAAATTGAGGTTAAATACTTTTGCATTGCCTTTAATTTCCTTTGTATTCTATAAATATTTTTCCTTATTATCATCGTATTATTTTAAATAGTGTTTTTAATGCCTGTTCAATAATTTAGCATGTAGGTATGCAGGTTTATACATTAGTTTTATTGGGTTTTGGATTGTTTCTAATTTTTTACTCTAAAAATAATCTGCCTGACTTTTTCTTACATATCTTAGTATTAGTTGACTTGCCCTAACAATCACGTATTTGTTTCATGAATACGATCAGGATTAGAAATATAGTATAAAAACAAAAATAACTTCTGTAATGATCCCACAGATTTTGGGATAAGGCAAATGTGGTTTGAATCTGACTCTGCTAACTCAACTAGATATATGACCTTGGATGGGTTATGTAATCTTTTTAGGCCTCGATATTTTGATCTATGAAATAACAATTAAGATAATGTATGATATCTTTAGAACATTGTAAGAGTCAATAAATTATTAACATTCGATTATAGACTTTTTGTTGTTGATTGCATTTAGGTATCAACATAAATTTTTTTTTTCTGGTTCTAGGAAATTAAGAAAATATAACAAAGAAAATTAACATTTCCAGTAACATTGCCACTTAGTTAATCAATGTAAACTTTTTCTTGTATTTATTCCTGATTCCTTTTCTATGTATATGTTTAATATCTGGGTAAAGGGGTGCCTGGGTGGCTCAGTCGGTTGAGCGTCCGACTTCGGTTCAGGTCATGATCTCGTGGTCTGTGAGTTCCAGCCCTGCATCAAGCTCTCTGCTGACAGCTCAGAGCCTGGAGCCTGCTTCGGATTCTGTGTCTCCCTCTTTCTCTACCCCTCCTCCGCTCATGCTCTCTTTCTCTATCAAAAAATAAACATTAAAAAAAATTTAATATACATGTAAATATGTTTTTCTATGTAATTATATAGTAAATAGTAATAAAATTAAATGATATATAGATTTAAATTCCTACTTCTCTCATTTAACTTTATAACGAATGATATTGCCGTTTATTAAATATACTTAAAAAGTATGATTTTTTTCATGGTTAGCATAACATCTTTGGAATATATCATGACAATAAATTATTTATTTATTGTTAGACTTTTATTTTTTTATTTTTTAAATATAATTTATTGACAGATTGGTTTCCAAACAACACCCAGTGCTCATCCCAACAAGTTCCCTCCTCAATGCTCATAACCCACTTTCTCCTCTCCCCTACCCCCCATCAATCCTGTTTGTTCTCAGTTTCCAAGAGTCTCTTATGGTTTGCCTCCTTCCCTTTTCTCCCCCTTCACCTCCCCCATGGTCTTATTCCCACTATTTTTGCAATAATGCAGTGAAAATTTTCCATTTACAGAAATCAGTTATGTGCATAGCTCCTTTTTTTTTTTTTAGCTTTTCACTTAAAATGCTACCTTCTCAAAAGGACCTTTCTCATCAAATGGTATTGGGCAGTCCTGCTAGGTATATTCTAGGACACCACCCTTTAAAATTTTCTTCATAGCATTCCTTACCACTTGAAATTGTTTTGTTACCTTGTTACTTTTTACTTACTTTTTATTATCGGTCTTTTTTTGCCTTTGTGGGAACGGGAACTCAACCTCTACAGTGTTTCATATATCCAGAACAGTGCCTAGAACAGTGTTGTAGAGGTCAGTGGTTTTTTTTTTTTTGAAGTTTATTTATTTTTGAGAAAGAGAGAGAGAGAAAGAATGCAAGTGGGGGAGGGGCAGAGAGAGAGGTGGGGATAGAGGATCAGAAGCGGGCTCTCTGCTGACAAGCAGAGAGCCTGATGAGGGGCTCCGAACTCATGGACTGTGAAACCATAACCTTGGCCAAAGTCAGATGCTAACCGATACCCAGGCACCCCTAGAGGTCAGTGATTCTACGCACAAGCTCTGAAGCCAAGCTATCGCGGTTCAAATACCAACTCAACAATTTACTGGAATATGTTGTTTCATCCCCCCTTAGTCTTCATTTTATTGCATCTAACATATAATAATAGTAGTATCTACCTCATATAATAGCTCTGAAAATTAATTGAATTGTACAAGTGAAGCGTTTAGAACAGAAGATAACAATGATAAAAACAAAACCATATATAGTGCTTCATAATATGAAAGTGCTATTCTAAGCAGTTTATAAATATTAACTCATTTAATTGTCACAGTGAAATTATGAACCAGCTACTAACATTGTCCTCATTTTCAGATGAGAAAACTGAGGCATGGAGAGGTTAAGTGACTTGCCCAAGGTTACAGTCAGTGAGTGGCTGAGTCACGATTTCAACCCAAGTAATATGGCTCCAGGGTCCAGGCTCTTAACAGTATCCTATACTGCCCAAACCCTTAATATAGTAAGCACTCCGTTCATTTTAGACACATGCATGAAATAAAATAAAATCTCTAGTTCATTTCTTAGGATATAGTTGTAGAATGGAATTATTAAATACTTCGTTAAAAAGAAACTGTTCAGCACATGGTAATAAATTTTTAAAAAATTTTTTTTAACGTTTATTTATTTTTGAGACAGAGAGAGGCAGAGCATGAACGGGGGAGGGTCAGAGAGAGGGAGACACAGAATCCGAAACAGGCTCTAGGCTCTGAGCTGTCAGCACAGAGCCCGACGCGGGGCTTGAACTCATGGACCGTGAGATCATGACCTGAGCTGAAGTCGGCCGCTTAACTGACTGAGCCACCCAAGCGCCCCATGGTAATAAATATTTTTAAAACTATTAATAATGTGTTTGCAAAGAGATACAGGAGGTCAGGGAACATTGATGTTCCAATGACAAGCATACACTGGATGCTCAGTAAAGGTTTAGCAATCATATGAATAAACAAGTGATTTCTAAAAGGGTTAGATTGGTATATACTATCATAGTAAGTATTAAAGTCCACTTAACAAGGTCCCTGAATAAGTCTCACATACCTGCCTTACAGGTTTGTTGTGATGATTAAATAAAACAGTACAGCTATAAAAATTTTACAAAAATGCACAGAGATAGGGAATAGAGCAGGTAGGTAAAATATGTGACTGTCCTTGGCAGTGTTGTGGCGCTACAGATACAGCAGCTGGAGCCTACAAGGATGCAGTGGCTCTGGTAAACACCCTCAGCTTTCATTTGAACTCTCAGTAGATACATTTAAGAGTAAAATCTATGTCTTACAAGTAAGGGCAAACTGAAAATAGAGAATGACAGACATCTAATCTCAACTGGAACAAGGTGATCTGACTTAACTCTGTGTTTCAAAGGAAATTAAATCCTTTCTGGTGGTAAATAACATCATCTGGATCCTAAAAATTTTCATATACAATATTCAGCATGCAATAAAAAAATTACTAAGAATGTCAAGAAATAAGATATGATAATTGAAAACCAAGAGAAGAAATAAACAATATAAGCAGACACACAGATGAGCCAGAAATTGATGTTATTAGTTAGACATAGGCTTTTAAATAAT
This sequence comes from Prionailurus bengalensis, assembly GCF_016509475.1. NCBI lineage: Eukaryota > Metazoa > Chordata > Mammalia > Carnivora > Felidae > Prionailurus > Prionailurus bengalensis. The sequence continues at coordinate 137,419,687 of NC_057344.1, read as the reverse complement.
TATGATTAATACATTCAAAGAATAGAGAAAGAGATGGCGTATTTCTTTTTTTTTTTTAGTCTATTTTTTTTAATTGTCAAATTGGTTTCCATACAACATCCAGTGCTCATAGAGATGGCATATTTCAACAGAGGACTGATATCTACAAAAAATGAAACAACAGAAAGAGTACATTAATGGAAAAATTAGGTGAATTCCGAATAAAATCTAGTTTGTAAATAGTAATGTATCAATAACAGTTTCTTAGTTTTGACAAATGACTATGGTAATGTGAAATGTTAACAACTGGGGAAACTGGCTGAGGGATATACAGGAACTTTCCATACCATCTTTGCAACTTTCCTGTAAATCTAAAATTATTTATTTATAGGTTTTATTTTATTTTAGTTCACTTTATTTTATTTTATTATTTTTTAAGTTTATTTATTTATTTTGAGAGAGAGAGAAAGAGCATGAGTGGGAGAGGGACAGAAAGAGAGTGGTTGAGAGAGAATCATAAGCAGGCTCTATGCTGTCAGCACAGAGCTTGATGCAGGGCTCAAACTCACAAACTGTGAGATCATGACCTGAGCTAAAATCAAGAGTCAGATGACTAACCAACTGAGCCACCCAGACACACCATTTATATGCTTATTTTAATTTTTATTAATTTTTATTAACTTTATTCTACTTGGCTTTTATTCTCTTCTTTTTGTAAATTCTTAAGTTTGATGTTTATTTGGCTAATTAATTTTACATTTTTCTTTTCTTAGCTGTTATTAAGCCTTTAAATGACACTCTAATTTCTGCTTTGTCAAAATTTTAACATGGAATATTTTCAATAATGTATGATTATAAATGTGTTCTAATTTCCATTGGAATTTTCTATTTGACCAGAAGTTATTTAGATTTAGCTTTTGAAAATTTCTAAACATACAATTTTTTTGATTTCTAACTTTTTTGCAATATAATAAAAATATAATAAAATAAAAATAAAATAAATTTGGAATATAATAAAAATAAAATAATAAAAATAAAAATAACTAAACATTTTTTTAGTATTTGCTTAGTTCATCTTTCTAAAAAGTTTTGCTTTCAAGCCATGTTATCTATGTACTTAGGTTTTGGATATATCTTTGTTAAATAGCATATAGCTGGATATTTTTTATAAATCTAGTCCAACAAATTCCATTTTTACTGCAGGATTTAATTATTTATAGATATATTTAAATTCTTTTTTTTTTTTACCATTTAATTTTGTGTCCTCTACTTGTTCTACTTTTCCTATTTTTTTTCCTTAATTTGTGTTTCTCCTTTTTTAACCCTTTTTTGAATTGATAAAGTTTGTTTTGTTCCTTCATTCCTTTTTTCCCCCTTCAGCTATTTTGGAATTTACGTACTCTGCATCAATGGAACTTTTTCCCCCTGTACACATGATAATAAATTCCCAACCTGGTCCCCAATCTCCCCTAATATTTTTGTGTATGTTTCTTAAAAACAATGAAATTCTTCTACATAATTATGATACAATCAACAAAAATCAGGAAGTTAAAATTGATATGTTACCACCGTTTAATCCCCAGACCACATTCAAGTTTCATCAGATATCCCAAAACATCCTCTAGATGACAATAATCCAGTTTAGATTCACACGTTATGTTCAATTGTCATGTTGTTTTTTTCTTCTTCAGTTAGGGACAGTTCTTCAGTCTTTTCTTCATTTTTGAGATTTGGACATTTTCAAGATTACAGGCTCTCTCAATTTGGATTTTTCTGATGCTTCCTCACGATTAGATTCAAGTTACTCATCTTAGGCAGGAATACCAAGAAGCGATGCTGTGTTCTTCTCACTGCATCCTGTCAGGTGGCATGATTATTTTGATTTGTCCCATTATTGATGATGATGTTCCCTTGACTAACGTAGTGTCTGCCAGGCTTTTTTACTTTAGTTATTATTTTCCTTTTGTAATTTATACTAGAATAGATCTGCTCTCCATCCATTTTGGTCCTAAAGCTATTAGTTGTGGAGGGGTAAAATAGTCATCAAGCCTAACTGGAGAGAGTTGCAAGGGCCCATAGAAGGTTATCAGAGTGTAGTCAGGGTAAATAAGTTGTCTACGTACAGCTAATCAATATTTTTACCATCCTCACAAAAGGTACAGATATTTTAAAATACATTAACTTGATAACTTTCTCTTTTTACTTGTATACTATTTTCCAGGTTTAGTTCCTTTCCTTTTGCATTTTTATATCAGAGTTATTTTGGATACTAGTTGTCTGATATATATTATTTTCCATCATTTAACTTTTATTTCTCTGTGTTTTAGATTGGTGTTTTGCAAATAGGTCCATAAGGGTTTTTTTTTCTTTCACTTCTTATATCATTAACCAATAATATTAAATATTAGTTGGAAATTTTGTTGTTTTTTTGGTGGTTGTTGTCCTGATGGTTACTTTTATGGTTTATATTTAATTATCTCTTTTTTAAATAGTATCTACTAACTCCTTACTACAATCAATTATACATTTAGTACATTTTAACTTATTACATCCTCTTCTCTCTCTCATTTAGTAACTAGTTTTGGTCAATTGTACTATTTTAACAACTTTCCCTATATACTTTTAAATATGATTTTACTGTAATTAGTTTATTCGTCAGCCTTAAATTTTATCTTTTGACTCCTGGTTATTACAAAATGAGTAAATGAGTATATCTGCACTACTTTCCCTTTTCACTTCTCCTTCACTTTCCAGCTTAAACTTATTATATCTTTTCTACATTATCAAGATTTAAAATATTTACGTTCTGTTCTGAAATCATAATTCTCATATTTGTTTTATTCTTTATCCTACAGTTAGATGGATTCAATTATTACTGTCAGTCTTTGCTATTGTTTCTCCATTAATCTTCTGAAGTTCCTTGTCTAGTAGTTTCTTCAAGAAGGACTCATGGGAACTATTTTCCTTGAGTTCTTGCATGTTAAAAGTGCTTACCTATCGCCTTTTTAAAAGCTTATTTATTTATTTTGAGAGAGAGAGAACACGAGCAGGGGAGAAGCAGAGAGAGAGAATCCCAAACAGGCTCGGCACTGTCAGCACGTGGAGCCCGATGCAGGGCTCTATCTCACAAACCATGAGATCGTGACTTGAGCTGAAATCAAGAGCCAGATGCTTAACTCACTGAGCCATCTAGGTGCCCCAACCTATTGCTTTTAACGTGAACCAAAGTTAGGCTGGGAATAAAATATGTGGGTCGCATACACTTTTTCCAAGGAATCTAAATGCATTGTTCTTCCATCTTTTAGCACTTAATGTGGCTGTTGTTAATGCTGTTTTTGGACAATCTGATATTTTTTTATCCTTTTAGGATACTTCATCTGTTTCCTAGATGCTTAAAAGAGACTTTTTATTTTTATTTGTTTTTATTTTTAATTTTAATTTATTATTTTTTTAATTTACATCCAAATTAGTTAGCATATAGTGCAACAATGATTTCAAGGGTAGATTCCTTAATACCCCTTACCCATTTAGCCCATCCCCCCTCCCACAACCCCTCCAGTAACCCTCCGTTTGTTCTCCATACTTAAGAGTCTCTTATGTTTTGTCCCCCTCCCTGTTTTTATGTTATTTTTGTTTCCCTTCCCTTATGTTTTGTCTCTTAAAGTCCTCATATGAGTGAAGTCATATGATATTTGTCGTTCTCTGACTAATTTCACTTAGCATAATACCCTCCAGTTCCATCCACGTAATTGCAAATGGCAAGATTTCATTCTTTTTGATTGCTGACTAATACTCCATTGTATATAATACCACATCTTCTTTATCCATTCATCCATCGATGGGCATTTGGGCTCTTTCCATACTTTGGCTATTGTTGATAGTGCTGCTATGGTGCATGTGTCCCTTTGAAACAGCATACCTGTATCCCTTGGATAAATACCTAGTAGTGCAATTACTGGGTTGTAGGGTAGTTCTATTTTTAATTTTGTGAGGAACCTCCAGACTGTTTTCCAGAGTGGCTGCACCAGCTTGCATTCCCACCAACAATGCAAAAGAGATCCTCTTTCTCTGCCGTGGCATCCATTTGAGATTACAACTCAGTTATAGCATTTTTTATTTCATCCTGACTAGCTTTAATTTCTTTTATCTCTGAAGAAAGGGATTCTAATCTATGTTCGACTCCAGCTAGTATTCTTATTATTGTGATTTTAAATTCTGGTTTAGACATCTTGCTTGTATCTGTGTTGGTTCAGTCCCTGGCTGTCGTTTATTCCTGTTCTTTCTTTTGGGGTGAATTCCTTCGTTTTGTCATTTTGAAGGGAGAAAAGGAATTAATGAGGTAGAAAAAATTAAAATAAAAAATATTAAAATTAAAAAATTAAAAACACACACACACAGAAAATTGAATATATGGTGCTAGATCCTAGGTGTGTTTTGGTCTGGGTGTTGAAAATGGCTTGATAGATTAGGAGAAAAGGTGGGGGGGTGGGAGGAAATCATTTGAAAATTTGAAAAAATGAGTACACTGAAGTAGACTAAAATGAAATGATGGAAGTAAAATAGAATTTGAAAAAATTTACACAAGAGTAAAAAATATAGTAGAAATAAATTAAAAAAATATTTTTAATAAACATTGAGAATAAAAATGAAATTTTTCTGTTTCTGTATTCAAGAAAAAAAAGAAACGAAAAAGAGAAAAGTAAAAAAAAAGGAAAGAAAGAAAGAAAATTGAATAGATGGACTGGCTAACAGACTGAAATATGACTGAAATTACTTCATATTCCCGTAGAAGTCAAACTGTGAAGCACTTTATAGTCCATAAACTAAGCACGGGGTGAGACTTCTGTTCTTGAAGAGCGAGGTTGGCCCAGTTGGGCAGGGCGTAGTGAAATGGCTCCATTCTCTGCTAGATGGCGCTGCTAGCCTACTGGGGTAGATTGTTGTGGTGCTCGTAGGTGTGTATGCGCATGCGCAGGAGCGGTGAAAATGGCGTCACCCAGCTACCCACTCTCTAGTATCGGAATCCTGTTCTCCCTGATCAACAATCACGCACCCGTCCTTCGTCTTTGGCTTCCATCCACTCCTGGCTTCCACACTGTCCGTGACCAAGCCCAAGGCAGCACCTCCCTCCCGAGTTTTATCTCAGATGCAACTGTTTTCCTTGACCGCCCACTTCCGAGGGACTGTGGCTTTCAACTGCTCTGCCCCTCTGCAGAGGGTCTTACCGAGCAATGGCCAGGTGCCAGCTGCACCCAGGAACGCTTGTGGTACTGTGCCACTGCTGATGCCCAGACACTGTGGCCAGGTGCCAGCCTGCCCCAGAAAAAGTTCTTGAGACAGTGTAGCCGCAGCACCTCAGGGATTATGGAAAATCACAGCACTTATCTGGCACCAGGCTTCATCCCTGACCTTGTTCCAGCACCAGGAAATGTGGCCATTCTCTGGGGTCTGCTGGGCCCAGGTGGCCTCACAGCCCTTACCAAGTGTTCTTCTAGCAGTGGAACCTCTTCTCCCCATGTGGCCCAAGAACCTCCCAGACCTCATTCTGCTCCTGGGGATTCACCCTTCCCACCAGAGCACTGCCAGATATCGAGATGTGGAGTTGCAGACTCTGTGCTCCCCTTGTTTACAGTCTTAATGGAATTTAAACCCTCTCCTTTCTCCTTTCTCTCTTTTTAGTTCAGTCCCTGTGGCTGTTTCCAATTTTCCACTTTCTCTCCAGCTGCTTTTGGGGAGTGGTGCTTTTCCCGTATTCTCCCCCACCACCCCATCTCTGTCCTCTCTCCACATGCAAAAGCGGCTCCCTGCCCTCTGTGGCTTCTCTCTCCCCAAGTTCACCTCTCCATGCCATATACCTGCTAAATTCTGTGGTTCAGGTTGTGTGGATTGTTGTGTTAATCCTCCAGTCCATTTTCTAGGTGTGTAGGATCATTTAGTGTTGGTCTGGCTGTATTTCATGGAAGGGAGACACACAAAAATCTTCCATGCTCTTCCGCCATCTTGGCTCCTCCCCCCTTAAAAGAGACTTTAAAATTTTTATTGAACTTTGACATGCAGTAATTTTACCAGGGTATTTATTATGTTAACATTGTGGCACATATTGTGGCTTGCTTCATCCAATTCCATTTCAACTCCCTTTAAGCATTCCATCTACTAAAGAGTGCACATCCTAGAATTCCTTGAAGCTCAGGTTCAATGTGTGATTTAGCTACCACTAATCACCCATCTGAGATTTGGAAGGTAGAAGAAGGATAAAAGCAAAGTGTTTTTGTTTGTTTGTTTGTTTGTTTCTTTGTTTTAATTACTGCTGCTATTTTTGCTGGAAAACCCAGAAGTGCAGGCATTTGCTTTATTCTGTTGCATCAGTGTCAGGTCAGCGTTTGGTCTATATGTTTATAAGTATTAAGAAACTGGATAGAATGACCACTTGGTTGACTTTGTGATAATAGGGCCAACAGTTATGGCAATGTTTTCCTGTTTGGATGGAATTTTTTTGTTCCCCTAGAGTTCATATATTGAAATATTAATCCCTGATGTGATGGTATTGGAAGGTGGGGCTTTGGGGAGGTGATTAGGTTTTGAGACTGGAGGCCTTATGAATGGGATTAGTGCCCTTATGAATGAGACCTTAGAAAGCTCCACTTACTTTCTAGTATGTGAGGAAATAGTGAGAAGATCACAGTCTATGAACCAGGAAGCAAACCCCCATCAGACATAGAACATGCTGGTACCTTGGTCTTACCATTCCCAGCCTCCAGAACTGTAAAAATAAATGTAGTTTATATGACCCACTTTATGATATTTTTTTATGGCAACTCAAATAAACTAAGACACTCCCTGATCCCTGGATCAGGACACAGGTGATATGCAGACTAGTATCTGCACACCAGGCAGCTCCATTATTTTAATTTCTTTTCTTTTCTTTTCTTTTCTTTTCTTTTCTTTTCTTTTCTTTTTTTTCTTTTCTTCAAAAATAATTTATTGTCAAGTTAGCTAACATACAGTGTAGTCTTGGCTTCAGGAGTAGATTCCCATGATTCATCACTTATATACAATACCCAGTGTTCATCCCAGCAAGTGCCCTCCTCAATGCCCATCACCAATTTCCCTACTCCCAAGCCTCTACCCCATCAACACTCAGTTTTTCTCTGCATTTAAGAGTCTCTTATGGTTTGCCTCCCTCTCTGTTTGAAACTTACTTTTACTTACCTTCCCCTATGGTCTTCTGTTAAGTTTCTCAAATTCCACATATGAGTGAAAACATGATATCTGTCTTTCTCTGACTGACCTATTTCACTTACCATAATACCCTCTGGTTTCATCCAAGCTGTTGCAAATGGCAAGATTTCATTTTTTTTCATTGCCAAGTAGTAGACCATTGTATATATATACCACATCTTTATTCATTCATCAGTTGATGGACATTTGGGCTCCTTCCAGAATTTGGCTATTGTTGATAGCTGCTATAAATGTTGGGGTACATGTGCCCCTATGAATCAGCACTCCTGTATCATTTGGATAAATTCCTAGCAGTGCTATTGTTGGGTCATAAGGTAATTCTATTTTTTTTTTTTTTTTTGAGGAACATCAAAACACTGTTTTCCAGAGCAGCTGCTCCAGTTTGCATTCCACCAACAATGCAAGAGGTTCCTCTTTCTTCACATCCTCACCAACATCTATTGTTTCCTGAGTTGTTAATTTTAGCCACTCTGACTGATGTGAGGTGGTATCTCAATGTGGTATTGATTTTTATTTCCCTGATGATGAGTGATGTTGAGCATCCTTTCATGTGTCTGTTAGCCATCTGGATGTCTTCTTTAGAAAAGTGTCTATTCGTGTGTTCTGCCCATTTCTTCACTGGATTATTTTTTTTGGGGGGGTGTTGAGTTTGGCAAATTCTTTATAGATATTTTATGCTAACCTTGTATCTGATATATCACTTGCAGATATCTTCTCCCATTCTGTCAGTTGCCTTTTAGTTTTGTTGATTATTTCCTTTGCTGTGCAGCTTTTCAATCTTGATGAGGTCCCAATCGTTCATTTTTTTTTTTTTTGGCTTTTATTTCCCTTGCTTTTGGAGACATGTCAAGTAAGAAGTTGTTGTATCCAAGGTCAAAGAGATTGTTGCCTGTTTCTCCTCCAGGATTTTGATGGTTTCCTGTCTCACATTTAGGTCTTTCATCCATTTTGAATTTATTTTTGCATATGGTGTAAGAAAGTGGTTTAGTTTCATTCTTCTGTATGTTGCTGTCCAGTTCTCTGAGCACCATTTGCTAAAGAGACTATCTTTTTGTCACTGGATACTCCTTCCTGCTTTGTCGAAGATTTGTTGGCCATATGTTTGTGGGTCCATTTCTGTGTTCTCTATTCAATTCCATTGGTCTATGTGTCTGTTTTTGTGCCAAAACCATACTGTCTTGATGATTACTGTTTTGTAGTACAGGCTAAAGTCCAGGATTGTGACAAAGAAATGAAAAAACATTTCATGTTCATGGATTGGAAGAACAAACATTGTGAAAATGTTACCCAAAATAATCTACACATTCAATGCAATCCCAATCAAAACAGCACCAGCATTCTTCACAGAGCTAAAACAAACAATCCTAAAATTTGTATGGAACCACAAAAGACCTGAACAGCCAAAGTAATGTTGATTTCTCAATTTCTTGGTCATGATAGAAGTTGTAGCCTCCCTGATGGACCAGTTTTATGGTGGCTTTCTGAGAGTTATCTCTGAAAAGTCAGTCTAGAGCCTACTCCATTATAGCCCTTTGTACTTTTGTGTAAGCATGTAATCCTTGAATTTTTTTCTTAAAAGAGCTAGAGTGTTCAGTGGTCTTTGCAATCAAACCTGTTTGATATAATTACTTTGTGTTGTATTTTCCTGGGACTTTATGTGCTCATTCTGTCTGTAGATTTAAGACTTGTTTCTGGGAATTTTTCTTTAGTTAATTTGATATTTATTATTTCTGTACTTTTTCTTTCTTTTTTTTTTTGGAGGATTCAGTTCTTCAGAGACACTAATTATCAAAATATTGGATCATTTTTGTCTTTGTTAAGTGTTAACTTTTTCTTTCTAATCTATGTTAACAATTTTTCCTTTTTAATATGTGTATTTTTATCAATCCTGTCCTCCATGTCCACTTATCTTTTTAAGTTGTTTTTATTATTCTTTGTGCTACTTCCAATGTGGTCTGCCATTTTGCGATTTTTTTCTTTTACTTTTATTTGAGATTTGCCAATTCATGTTTATGTTCTTTTTTTCTTTCCATATCTTCCTTGAACTATTATATTTATCTTTTGAGCTCTTATTTCTATGCAAGTAAATGTGTTATTAAACTTTTGAAACTTAGGGCAATATACTCGTTATAGTTATCATGGGATCTAAGATAACAATTTTCTAGCGTTTTTCATTATTTAAAATTTTTTTTTCTTGTGCTATTTTTGCATAGATCCTATGCTGGTTAGTTTTTTATTATTCTTTATTCTTAAAAGTGTTAAATTGTTCTTGGAAATGCCATTTGCAGGGGTTTTGAGTGGAAGACAGGTTAGGACAGTGTTATCGATTCACCAAGTACAGTTGTATATATATTTCTTCCAGACTGTATTGCTCTGTATCAAGTACAGATTGACAGCAAGTCAGATTTACAGTCATAGCCACTTTTTCTCATATTTATTCAGCACCCTGAACTGAATTTTCCTTGCTTTTAGCATCCATCCTTGCATATTGTGGTTCATGGTCACAGATTTCTCTTGGATTTGTAGACAGTGATTGTTTGCATTTCTGGTTTTTATTCTTCTATTTTTCCAGTGGTTTTTGGAAATGTTTGATTATATTTAAGAGCGTTAGGGTGCCTGGGTGGCTCGGTTGAGTGTCCAACTCTTGATTTTGGCTCAGGTTCATGATCCCAGGGTTGTGGGATTGAGCCCCATGTAGGACTCCACGCTGAATGTGGAGCCTGCTTAAGATTCTCCCTCTGTCTGTCTCTCTCTCTCTGCCTTTCTCCCCCCACTTACACTGTCTCTTTCTCTAAAATAATGATTTTAAAAAGCCATAATAGTCTCTGTATTATACTAAGAGTAATGTATTATGTAGAGTATAATCAGAAGGACTGGGAAAGAAATTAGCTTCAAAACACATGTACTAAAATCTGTCTTATTTTATATAAAGAAAACATTTGTCCTGTAATATATCATGATTTGGGAATGGTGAGACACTTTGTATTCTCTGCTTTTTCTCCTCTTTTCTTTAGAACTTTAAGTGCCCAGAATTGAGTTGATCACACTCATTTTGTTGCAAACTGTGGCCATCTCTCCAACCATGCATGTCTTTTTTTCATTTGATAATTTTCTTTCTGATCTATTATCCTCTCTCCAATTCCTTTTCCTGGGTTTATCAGTACTCACTCTGTATAAACTGCCCTCACATAGTTTTAGTTACCTGTATACATTTTGAAAATATATAGTGTTGTTGTGTGGGTATCAATTTATTAATTTACTTTAATGCTAATGAGCTATATATCTCATTTGACTTCTTAGGCTTTTACCAAAATTTAGTTTTCAGGTCTGCTCATCTTACTCTATTTATGTTATCTAACTTCTGACTCTTGCCAAATATCCATTGTTTGCATTTACTTCTTTATACTTATTTAGTGATAGATGCTTAGACTGCCTTTGACCCTTTGTTGCTGCAACAACAGTCTGAGCATGTCTGTATTTGCCTTTGTTTGGAACTGGAATACAGTATCTTCAAGATGGTGCAAATCATTTAGAATGGCTATTGCATAAACTTAAGGATAATATGTGCATCATGAGAACAGAGCTGACATTTGATAAACAGTAGTGCTTATTACTGCTTTAAAATTATCTGTAAAATGAGGGGATTAACTTTATCTCTAAGTAATAATTTTGTGCTATGAGTCTGTAGCATGAAATGTGTTAACTACAGCTACGTCAGCATAAGTATTTTGTACACACACATATATACACATTTATCTTCAGGCAGGATCATTTCCATATCAGGAAAAAATCTGATGGTCTTGTACAGAGTGGTTGTTGGTTGTTTTTTCTTAAGAGAAGTTCATGGCCCTTCATTAATTTAATTTACAATTGGCATTCAGTTGAAATTAAAATAACAGCATATAATGCTAATACTTAAAGAGCTTTCTAAGTCCCTGTTTTATTTAGGAGATAAAATAGTACATTAATGCTACAGGCCCATTACAAAAAATACTATCATTTTTCATTTTTAGAAAATGTACATTATACAAAATTCATACATTAAAAATATATTGCATGTAGCCACATGGACTGTATTTTCTCCTTTCTAGTGGAGTGGGTGGGTAAGAGTGGTTTTTTAATTAGAGTCTTGCTCTAGCAGTTGACCTTTCAGGCAATGCCACTTTCTGATGGATCTTGAACATTTGTTTACTTTAAAAAATTTTTTTTTAATCTTTATTTATTTTTGAGAGAGAGAGAAAGAGAGACAGTGTGCAAACTGGGGAGGAACAGAAAGAGAGGGAGACACAGAATTTGAAGCAGGCTACAGGCTTTGAGCTGTCAACACAAAGCCCAATACGGGGCTCTACCTCACGAACCATGAGATGATGATCTGAGCCGAAGTAGGATGCTCAACTGACTGAGCCACAGGTGCCCCTTGAGCATTTGTTTTCTTCAGGTCTTGACTGAGCTGGTATATTGGAATCAGAAAACCAAGATTTAAATCCTGACATTATTACTAACTAGCTATGTGGTAATAGGATGAATCACTTAAATTATTAGAGGCCCAGTTTTCTCATCTGTGAAATAGGGGTAATTCTTGATAGTCTCAAGGGCAGTGGGGCTCAAGCACATCATCTGAGTCTTTGGACTGTACTTTCTTTCTTTCCTTTTTTTTTTTTTTTTTTTTTTTTTTTGCAATTTGAAGAATCTTGGATCAATCTTTCAAAGTTTCATTTTAACTAAAAAATTCTGGGATTCACATTACCTGTGAGAAGATATCATGTGTGAAAGTGATTGCTAAACTGAAAAATGCCTCACAAAAGGAATGTAGTAAACATTAAGGTCCTCAGGGCCTGGTTAATTCCCTTTGACTTTTGTTGTATAATTTATACTACTATAGCACACAGCACAAACCAAGTAAATACCAAGTAACAGATTACACTGGGAAAAGCCCTGATGATGATGTGGGGGAAAGTTTTTATTCACTTGTTAATCATTTCATGCCATTCACATCTTGGTTCCATACCTGCTATTTCCATGAATCTTCTCCGAGCTGCCTTTTCCTCGTTTGCTATCTTCTAAGCCAGAATAAAAGATAATTGTAGCAGACATTCAATAAATATCTATAAGTTGAACTGGTTTAAATTTTTTTCACTGATTGGAATGTAGGGTAGTCCCACATTGAGATCAATTGGTGTCAAAGTTTCCATATCTGTGTGCAGCTTGGTTGCCATCATCAGTTATTAAGCATCATTTGTCCATTCATTAATTTAATGTTGATTGAGTACCTATCATGAGTAGACACTGTGCTGGGTTCCATGTATTCAGCGATAGTTCAGCGGAAAGGTCTTTATTCCCTAAGCTCACAGGCTAGTGGGGAGACACACATACATTCACAATACAGTGTACTAAATGTTATAATACACTTAATTACAAAATAGTGAAGGCATCTGGTTGAGGAACAGTAACAGTCTGGGAAAGCCAGAGAAGGCTTCCAAGTAGATGTGAAGTCTGTTCATGCACTGAAAATAAAATTGTATAGCTAACAGAATGGTAGGGGAGACAATTTGATTAGAACCTTGAATGTCCCTTTGGAAGAGCATGACCAAAACCATGGAGTAATTACGGTACTTAGCAGGTACAAGGTGGAGCTAGTGATTTATTTTGGTTGTAACAGGGTGCAAGTGACACAGTGTTCACAGTACAGACAGCATGGATTCAAGGGTCAGTGGCTGGGTTTGACTTCAAACTCTGCCACTTATTACATGCATAATCCTGGGAAGTTACTCAGTCTTTAGTCAAAAGTGTCAAAATTAATTGTGTGCACTTTATAGGTATAGAGTGAAGTGTACATGAGATCATCAATTTAAAGAACTTAGAATAGTGCCTTACATGTAATAAGTGATCAAGGTGTTAGATATTATGAAAGAATAATGAGAAATGAGGTTGGAAACTCTGTTATGGGCTATAGACGTGAGGAATTTGGATTTTATTCTGCAGGTAATCACCATTACCTTTACAGGAATTTAAGCAAGGAAAGGATATGGTCAGACTTGTTGTTTATAAAGGACTCTAGATGCTGTTCATAGCATGGACTGGAGGTAATAAGACTGTGGTTTAGTCCAGTTTGTTAATTCACTCACTTATCCATTCAGTAATGAGCTGTCAACTCTGTATCAGGCACTGGGGCTGCACGGTCATTTGGGTGAGAGGTGATAGGGTCCTAAATGACACAGAAAGATATGAGGGATAGAGGGGAGCAGTGGGATTGGAGGACATTTAGAAGAAGGTATGCCAAAAATTGATGCCTGATTGCATGTACACAGTGCAATGTTTAGACTGATCTCTGTTTATTTCTTGAGCTTTTGAATAGAAGAAATATCGATCTGGATATCTGGAAATATCTGGATCAGGAGCCAATCTCTTGAGAGAGAAAACTGACTTCATCCTTGGACAAGACTGAATATGGAGAGGATAAAGTCATGGGAGGTGATGAGATAGCCCAGTGGGTAGGCTGTGGTTGTGTGCCCCAAAGACCACAGCTATTTAAGCTGATTATTTAAGTGGAGAAAGGGAGATGAGGAAAGAGAACTGAGAAAAAACTACCCTAGAGGAGGATTAAGGAGAGAGTGATGGCTAAGAAGAGAGTGTGGTCTATATGGCCAAACTTTATGAAGTCAATAAAGATAAGGACGACGCAGAGACTTTAGATATGATGAGGACCTTGGATGTCACAAGATATCTAGGAACTACAATTTCTTTGAAGACGTGGAAGTGGAAGCATGTTTGCAGCGCAGTGTGGGGAGTGCCTAGGAAGTGAGAGAAGATAGTGTGGAAGGAGACTAGAGTTTCAGGCAGCAGCTCTTTGTTAGGCCTGATGATGTTCCCTAGAGAAGGTACTGGTCCTGCAGGAAGTGGTGCCTCCCACCCTGCACTCCACCTCAGTCTTGTGGTCCACCCCACCAGAAAGCCCGTCACCATTTCTAGTCTGACAGGAGGAGGATCACATACTGATAGCCCCATTTCTTTCAGAATGTGGGGCAAAGTCATCAGAGTGAGGGAAGGAGGGGAATGGGGCAGGGGTTCAGAATAGCCCTTGAGTAGAATGTGAGTGGGAGCTGACTCAGGACAGGTTGAGAAATGGTGTTGAGAATTCAGCTGAGATCAGAAAACATAAATCCGCAGTGGCACCAATCTGTGGGGTTGCATGCTTCTCTCCAGCTGTGCTTGGCAGTCTCGGTGTAGGCACAGAGAAGATGGATTACTGGAGGAATCTGGAGTTGGAGGTTGGCAGGGGGTATGTGGCAGAAGGCAAAGGGTCGAGGAAATTGAAGGTGCTGACAAGAGAGAGGTTGAAATGATGCACCATGGGGTCCTGGCTCAGGAGGGAAGGAAACGAAGCCAGGGGGAGCTGATAGACTAGTAGAAAATGGGGGAATCAAGGAAACAGAGGTCTCATTGAGGTCAAATGCTGGTAAAAAATTGGCATAGGGTGTGGGAGAACTGGCCTCTTTCTCTTCATCCCAGTTTCTGCATGACTGTAATTAGTTAGTGCCGCTGCCATGGCTCTCCCTAGTGTACATTTTAATGACTGAAAACATTATTACAAATGGGTACTAAATGTGCCATTAAAATAGTTCTGTTCTACATTCAAGTATGCTCGACAAAACGTACCAGACTCAATTGGCTATTGGAATGAGAAAGAAAGGAGAAATATAGGGAGCTAGCCAAAAAAACCCTAAGTCACTTTTTGTAAATTAGTTAAAACCATTAAATAAATTAAGCTGCTGTGGGGTAGAGGCATGCATTTCATGGAGTTCCAATTTAGCAATTACTGTTCCTGCAGCAAAATCAATAAAATATGCATCCACAGTCATACAGAAAAAAACATGTCCAAGGAACCTCAAGATTGGGTCTTCATTCAGAAATACTGATAGATAAAGTCAACTGACAAAAATGTATTAGGTTCAACACTAGCTTGTGGTCGGTGAAAAATTTTTTTTTCTTTGATATTTCTTCTAATCAAATGTAATACGTGGTTCAAAAATCAAAATGATATAAAAGGCATACACTAAATGTCTCAATCCCGCTTTAACCCTGTCTACCCTGTTCTTCCTGATCCTGTTTTTATTTCCCCAGTGTTTCCTTAAATCAGTCCCAGCAGATACAAATGTGTACATTAAAAAAAAAATTTTTTTTTAACGTTTATTTATTTTTGAGACAGAGAGAGACAGAGCATGAATGGGCGAGGGGCAGAGAGAGAGGGAGACACAGAATCGGAAACAGGCTCCAGGCTCTGAGCCATCAGCCCAGAGCCCGACGCGGGGCTCGAACTCATGGACCGTGAGATCACGACCTGAGCCGAAGTCGGACGCTTAACCGACCGAGCCACCCAGGCGCCCCCAAACGTGTACATTTTTATTCCTTGCCTTTCTGGCACAGAAGACTGCACACCATAAACATTTGATTTTATTTCCCAGTTGACCATATATCCAAAGATATCTCCCTACCAGTTTATAGATACTAATTTTTTTTAAACGGCTGTATAGTATGCCATGGAATATACTGTAATTGAACCAATCTCGCTTGAGTAGTTGCTAATCTTTTTCCAATATTTTATAAAATAGATTACTTTGTATGAGTCCAGGTGTTTCTGTAGGGAAAGTCTCAGATGTATGATTGCTGAGTTAAATGATAAACATTTGTGTTTTGGGCAATTGTTGCCAGATTCCACCCCAAAAGGATTTGTACTTCCCCAAGTTCTCACTAGTGTGAAATGAATTGTTGGGAAAAATAATTTAATGTTAAGTTTAACTGCTAACAACACACTTTGAACTCAAGGTATTTTTAAAGGTTGCAGGATATTGTGAAAATAATGAACACCGTGCATAGGGCTACAGCAGGTGTTAGTATTCCATCCTGAACCAAGTCTATGAGATTTCATGTGATGAGTGATGTGGGCATATCATGCTGCATCGCTGTAGCATTTGTACAGTGATTTACAACTTACCGAATTCTTCAGCATTATCTATTTAACATACATTTATTAAGCACCGACTTGCCAGATGAGAGATCTGAGTATCGCTTCTTTCTTTCCTTTACATATAAAAGGGTCTTCTAATTGATCACATGTCCCTCTTGAATTGGGGAAAAAATTTTGCAAAATTTTATATCCTCTTATACATTTTTTAAGTGTAAACAGAATAGATGAAAAGATGTATTTCAATTATAATTATTGGCCTTTTAATATATATATTTACTTTGCGAGAGAGAGAGCAAGAGAGAGAGAGATTGTGCACACTTGTGAGCAGGGGCAGGGCAGAGAGAGAGAGAGAGAGAGAGAGGAGAGAGTTTTAAACAGGTTCCGTGACCCTATTTGAAGCTCAATCTCAAGACCGTGACACCGTGACCTGACCTGAAATCAAGAGTCATATGCTTAACCAAGGCACCCCAAATTATTGGCCTTTTAAATAAAACATTCTAAATACTAAGCTTTTAAATAAAATTTTTCTATCACCCTTTAAAATACATTCAATGAGATCTAAGTATTGACTTGAAATCCGTCATCACATAGTTAAAAATAGACAAATAAATTCTCCTTAAACAGGCTGAATGTTTACACCATTTATTTTTCTTTTGAACTTATATTTCCATTCCACTGTCCCCAGATAATTTTATCTGTATATAATATATTCTATCCTTAAAATTCTTATAGACCACTATATCATAATTCTCTGCAGCAAAATATGTATATACATTGATAGTATAAATAATTTTTTTCTTCCAGCCATCAAGTTATGAATGTTAACATATTATTGACTGAATTATGATTATTGATAGTACACAATTGGCTAAGAAAACACAAGTATATTACACATTTTGATAAAATGCATTTCTTTAAAAAATTTTTTTTTTCAACGTTTATTTATTTTTTGGGACAGAGAGAGACAGAGCATGAATGGGCGAGGGGCAGAGAGAGAGGGAGACACAGAATCAGAAACAGGCTCCAGGCTCTGAGCCATCAGCCCAGAGCCTGACGCGGGGCTCGAACTCACGGACCGCGAGATCGTGACCTGGCTGAAGTCGGACGCTTAACCGAGTGCGCCACCCAGGCGCCCCGATAAAATGTATTTCTTATAAGATGGCTAAGCCTATACTTTTAAATTTAGTTCAATAAAATTTTAGTGTAACAGAATTGTGAATGTCTCAGCATTGCTAGAATGGGACAGTGTTGAGCATAATATTTTTTATTTTTTTATTTTTTATTTTTATTTTTTAGAGAGAGAGAGCTTGAGTGGGGGTGAGGGGCAGAGGGAGAGAGAGAGAGAGAGAGAGAGAGAGAGAATCTCAGTCAGGCTCCACATTCAGCATGGAGCCTGACACAGGCTGGATCCCATGACCCTGGGATCATGACCTGAGCTAAAATCAAGAGTCGGACACTTAACTGACTGAGCCATCCAGGTTCCCCTCAAAATAATTTTTGATTTAGCTTTCATTTTTATAAATTAAAAGAAGTTCAATTTTTATAAATGAAAATACTGAAATACTTGTTTAGTAAATGAGAAGATGGGAAGGGAGGAAGTTTTTTATAGTAATACTACTTAATTGTCTGAAATTCTGATATACACCCAAATCAGCAATCAAAAAGTGTTTTAAACTGGCTGATAATTAGGTCCTCCTTCAATGTGGCTAGAAGAAAAGAATTGGAAATAATGACAAACAACTATATTCCAAGTGTCTGTTTGTTTGGCACCCTTGAGAACTTTATGCTCTGGGGTCATGCACCTTTGGTAAGAATGGAAGAAAGAGAAAAGCTTATCTTTTCGGTAAAACAGGCAAAATAAAAGAAGAAATGAGAAATACAAGCTTGTTCTTTTTCAATAAGCTTTTCCACAGGCCAAATTAGTTTTAGGAAAGAGGATATATATAAGTTGAGAATCTGGAAACCGATTCCTTTAAAACCTCCCCTGATCACACACATCCCTTGGAAAGCTCTTCTATACTTCTGGAGGTGCACATAGTCCAGTTTAAAGATCCCTGGTGTATCTGACCTTCTGCAGAACACGTTCAAAACTAGGTCACTAGGAAGGGGGAAGGCCAGAGTCAAGGAATAGCTTCAAATGAGGGCCATTAAGAAACCAGGCAAGATGAGGGTAAGGAGGAGGAGATATGGCAGCCAGGGGGAAAGACGTGAAGGAATTTCACTGTGACAATGTTGTAGACTTTTTAAAAAAATTTTTTTTTTAACATTTATTTATTTTTGAGACAGAGAGAGAGCATGAACAGGGGAGGGTCAGAGAAAGAGGGAAACACAGAATCTGAAACAGGCTCCAAGCTCTGAGCTGTCAGCACAGAGCCCGACGCGGGGCTCCAACCCATGGACCGCGAGATCATGACCTGAGCCGAAGTTGGACGCTTAACCGACTGAACCACCCAGGCACCCCTGTTGTAGACTTTTTATGTGGTTTAGTATGGACATCCCAAGGTGAGCCAAGTTTGTTTAATATGAATAGAACAAAACATAAAACCACCGGACATGTGTTTTACCAAGTCTCCTTAGTACATTACATTACGATCCTTTATTTACCTGCCTGCTGTTTATGTTAGGATTTGAGATAGCCAAGAATAAGAAATGATATTCTGGTTAAAATCACAAGCTATAGAGGGGCGCCTGGGTGGCTCCATCACTGAAGCGTCCAACTTCACCTCAGGTCGTGCTCTCGCGGTTTGTGAGTTTGAACCCCACATCGGGCTCTGTGCTGACAGCTCAGAGCCTGGAGCCTGCTTCGGATTCTGTCTCCCTCTCTCTCTGCCCCTCCCATGCTCGTGTTCCGTGTCTCTCTGTCTCTCAATAATAAATAAAAACGTTAAAAAGGATTTTTTTAAATCACAAACTATAGAGGCAGAGTGCTTTGCTTTGAACCCTGATTCCAACTAGTTTATGAACTCAGGCAAGTTACTTAACTGTTCCAAGTATCAATTTTCTGTGTCTGCTAATAATTATACATAGCTCATGTGTTTTTGTGAGAATTAAATAAAATAATCTAAGTAAAGCTATGAGCACAGTGCCAGACCATTCAATATTTATTCAATCAAGAATGCTAATTCAGCTGTATATAAACTAATAAGAGGAGACAGATATGCAAACATATCAGGGCAATGGTGTTATACAACAGATAACACTGTTATCTGTGTGAAATAGGTATTATTAATCCCACTTTGCAGACGCAGAAGTAGAGGCTACAGGAATTTAAGCGATATGCTTAAGACTACCAACCAGTAAGTAGAGAGCACAAACTCGACTCAGAACTTTGGACCCTTGGTAGCCTCTTCAAGTATGTAGTGGGCGCACACTGCTGTGTCCTACGGACTGAAATATTTTTCTGTCATTCCATCTGAGAGTACAGTTCTGGATGCTCCTTCAGCACCAACTGCATGCAGCCAAGCCTTTTAGTTTTTGGCTTATGAACGTCTCACCATCTCTGTAGGCTACAGAGAGCATCCTCCTATGCATGAAGGGCATTCCAAGGTCAACAAAGTGCTTCAAGCTCCATAAAGAAAGCAGCTATATAAATGGGCGTTTTGTTAAGATAATAAAGCTCAAAAGGCCACTTTTTAAAAGGGAGGTCACCTGGAGGGTTACCAGGAGAAGCCAGATGCCCCAGATGTGCTATTTAACCTCCAGGTTTCATAAAATATACACATACTGTAGGAATATATCTTTAATTATTTTACTTTTAGAAAATGATGACTCTAACATTGTTTAAATAAATTAAGTCAATTCCTATTATTAGAACCAAAGTGTCTTGCATTTTACAGGTGCTGAGGCTGGTAGGAATGGATTAACCAGAAGCCTCATTAAACGTATCACCACTGTTGGCCAAACTGTATAAACTCTTTGGAGTATGATACAGTTCCAACTGTCTACTGTGTGCGTTCGTGGTGAAGAGTGCCTCAGTGTATTTCCTTGTTTTGAATAAATTGTGGTATTGAATTCACAGCCTTCCTTCATCAGAAAGGGAAAATGATTTGACCCTCACATTCCTCAGAGCTGAACTCAAACTTTGGAGACACACTTCAAAGCTCTGTAAATAATATGAGTAACACTTTGGACCCTTCTGAGGTGGGAGGGAAATTCCCTTTCTGAAGAACACCCAAGTCTTTAAAAAGAAATGGTCAGGTTTAAATATCTCACTGTTTTTCTTGTTTGAGGCTCCATGCTGAGGATTTTATTTTCCTTTGCAAAGCTTATGCTGCCCCAGCCCTTTTCTCAGAGGTCGGCTGGCGTTGGTGCACAGGGCTAGGGCCGCTAGCAGGTTTGCTAGAGCAAGTTTATTTGTAGTGTGGCTGGGGGCGGGTTGGAGATTCCATTATGATGCGGGAGGCTCCCCAAGTTTGGAATATCAATGGCACTTCAAAGGGCTGGAGCTGCGAATTAGCAGTCTGGCTTCTTCTCAGGCCCCAGAATAGAATAAAATAACCCACCAAGAGATGTGTTTCAATATAGGAAACAGGGGGAATTCTCTTCAAGGGCCCTGATCGTACAGCGGGCACCCCTAGGTCTTCCTAGATGTCCTGGCCTCTCTCTGGGTGCAGGAGATTGTCATGGATTTTGCAGAGGCCCCTCAAGGATCCCAGAGTGAAATCTTAAACGTAGGGCTAGACACTTTCCTAAGCTGCCAAATCTCCTCAAATCCATTAACATTAAACACTACTGAAAAGATTAGCCTTAGACAAAGGGTAACTCAAAGCTGTTTAGCCTAATTTAAATTTATTTCCAAAAGGCCAAACACTATATTTATCTCAAGATTTTCTAAAGGTTTTTTTTTCCCCCTTTAAAATCCCATTCTCTCCTTTCTCTCCCTCTGTCTGTCCTATACCAAAAATAGGGGAGAAGGAAAGTTAGGATTTTTGTTCACTCAAGTCTCCCATAGGAGTCAGCATCAAATCTGGCTATAGTCAGGCAAGCAAAACAAAACAAAACAAACCAGAACCATGAACCTTCTCATCTTCGTGCTACATGATTATGTTTAAGAAGCTCTAGAATGGCAATCCATTCAACTCAGAACACTGAGACGTTACAGCTCTGGGAATGACTACCACCTGATGCCTGTGCCTTGCTCTCTAGCTGTACTTAAAATTAAATGAAAACTACATACACTGGGGAGACCCTAGATTGCATGAGTACAGTATTGATCTGTGCCTGGCTCCTTGTCATGGTCATGGTTATTTCTCCAGCCCTGATATTTTTCTAATGCCTTTAACATCATTTTGGTTCCCATCATCCTCCCATTTAGAAAGGGGCTACACCTTCAAAGTCAAAACAGGAGAGTGGAAGCTGCTTGGACTGGGACTTATCTACAACTGGGGTGATCATTTGACCTCCATGATTTTCTGATTTTCTCCCTCCCATGTGACTTCCTGCTGGCTGGAGTTGAGTGGCAGTGCCATTATACTGAATAGCTACCTTTCAGTGGGGCTGCTTCCTGTTTTCATTAATTTATGCTATTTTTCTGACTCCTGTAGGCATTTTGATTTGCAGCCTCTGGCCCAGAATCTCATCTCTAGACCTTAATTCTGAGGGTTTTACCCGTTAATGCTTGTTCTCTCTACTTAACTGACTGTGAATAAGTTCCCTCAGGGCTCAGTCTTTGTCTTTCATCCTTTGAGGAGTTTTCCTGATGCTTCCAGCCCATTCAGTCCATTCCTTTGGTATCCCTTAACTTCTTAACGTAGCTTGTATAGTGTTGCCTAATTATTTATGGGTTTCCTCACTGGGCTGGGCAGAGATTACACCCGTTTTGTTCATTATTATATCCAGAGTGCCTACCACAGCACCTGAAATCAAGTAGATGCCCCCAAATTTCTTTTATATTCATTAATTAATTAATCAACGTATTGATTAATTTTAGGAAAATATTTTTAAAATTTCTCCCTATATTTTCGAAATCTCAAAAATATTGAAATGTTGAGAGAATGTTCAAATGCACAGCTCTATATTCTCCACTTAGATTCAACAATACAAAATATATTTCTTTGATCTCTCTAGGTATAGAAATGTATGATTCTTTTTTTTTTTTTTTTAAATTTTTTTTTCAACGTTTATTTATTTTTGGGACAGAGAGAGACAGAGCATGAACGGGGGAGAGGCAGAGAGAGAGGGAGACACAGAATCGGAAACAGGCTCCAGGCTCTGAGCCATCAGCCCAGAGCCTGACGCGGGGCTCGAACTCACGGACCGCGAGATCGTGACCTGGCTGAAGTCGGACGCTTAACCGACTGCGCCACCCAGGCGCCCCTAGAAATGTATGATTCTTGCTGAACTATTAGAAAGTAAGTTGCAGATATCATGATTCTTTACCCCTAAAGACTTTTGCACACGTCTTTTTTTTTAAATTAAGAGCTGTATTGAGGCATAATTGATATATAAAAACTGAGCATATTTAATGTATACAATTTGATGAGTTTGGACATATGCATACACACCTGTGAAATCACCATCCAAGTCAAGGTAATAAACATATCCATCACCACCAAACTGTTGTGTCTCCTTTCTCTGAGTGTGTGTGTGTGTGTGTGTGTGTGTGTATGTGTGTGTGTGTGATAGGAATACTTTACGTGAGAACTACTCTTTAAATTTGTTCATGTGCACAATGCAGTATTGTTAACTTCAGGCACAATGTTGTACAACATATGTCTGGAACTTATTCATCTTGTGCAACTGAAACTTTATAATTGATGAACAATTCCTCATTTCCTACTCCCTCCAGCCTCTGGAAACCACCATTCTACTTTCTGCTTCTATGAGTTTGACTGCTTTAGATACCTCATATAAGAGGAATCATGCAGTATTTCTCCTTTTTTGACTGGTTTATTTCACTTAGCATAACATCCTCAGATAACATACAAATACTGTGGTCACATATGACAGTTTTCTTTTTTTAAGGCTGAGTAATATTCCATTGAATCTGTATAACACATTTCCTTTTTTTTTAAGTTTATTTACTTATTTTGAGAGAGAGAGAAAAAGAGAGAGAGCATGTACCTGAGAGTGGGGGAGGGGAAGAGAGAGGGGCAGAGAGAGAGGGAGAGAGAGAATCTCTAGCAGGCTCTGAACACTGTCAGCACAGAACCCAATGTGGGGCTGAATCCCACGAACCATGAGATCATTACCTGAGCTGAAGTCAAGAGCCTGATGTTTAACTGACTGAGCCACCCAGATACCTCACATTTTCTTTATTTATCTGTCTGTGGACATTTGGGTTGTTTCCATATATTGGTTATGGTGAGTGACTGCAATGAACATGGGAATGCAGATACTATTCCAAGATCTTGATCTGGCATATTCTTTTGTATATATATCCAGAGATGAGATTGCTGGATCATAAGGTAGTTCTATTTTTAAAATTTTGAGGAAACTCCATACTGTTTTCCATAGTGGTTGTACCATTTTACATTCCCATGAAAGCGTACAAGGTTTTCAATTTCTGTATATTTTTACAACACGGATCTTTTTTCTTTTCTTTTCTTTTCTTTTCTTTTCTTTTCTTTTCTCTTTTCTTTTCTCTTTTCTTTTCTTTTCTCTTTTCTTTTGTCTTTTCTTTTCTTTTCTTTTCTTTTCTTTTCTTTTCTTTTCAGGGTAGCCATCCTAACAGGTGTGAGGTCATATCTCATTGTAGTTTTGATTTGCACTTCCCTGATGATTAGTGATGTTGAGCACTGTTTCATATAGCTGTTGGCCATTTGTATATATTCTTTGAAGAGATGTCTATTCAAGTCCCTTGCTTGCTTTTTAATCTGGTTAATTTGATTTTTGCTACTGAATTGTAGGAGTTCCTTACATATTTTGGATATTAACCCCTTAACCAGATAGGTGGTTTGCAAATATTTTCTCCCATTCTGTGGGTTGCCTTTTTATTCTGTTGCTATGTAGAAGCTTTTTAGTTTGACATAGTCTCACTTGTCTGTTTTTGCTTTTGTGGCCTGTCTCTGCATACATCTTTAAAAAAGGAATACAAAATTTCATTTCAAATAATGGTAATACTTTACTTACAGCTGAGAAAATTAATAATTCCACAGTATCATTTAATTTTTAGTTCATATTCACATTTTATCAAATGTCCCTACAAATTATCTTTTAGAAAATTGAGGTTCATATAACACAAAATTAACCATTTTAAAGTGTACATTCAGTGGCACTTATATGTACATTCAGTGTTATACAACCATCCCTTCTATCAAGTTCTAAAACATTTTCATCACTCCTAGCAACTACTAATTTACTTCATGTCTCCATAGATATACTTATTCTGGATATTTTATATAAACAGAATCATCCCATATATTATCCTTATGTCCCCCTAAATTGTCTTATAGCTTTTTTTAAGGAAGAAATTTTAAATAGGAACAGAAATAAAAACTGTTGATGCAGCATTTCTTCTTTCAATGATCATTTTTAAATGACAAGATTTCATTTTGACCCCAAGCCTGCCCGGGCACCCCCTTGTCTCCTACCCTGTTACAGTGAAGGAAAACATCCATGCAAGATGAGATACACACAGTCTGCAACTCAGGAAAAGAGGCCAAGGATATTGCCCTCAACTTTTTGTAGCTCTTAGGGATGTTACGAAAGACTGCCAGGCTGAACCTAGGCTTGAACTAGTCTCCATAGTTACTGTAAAGTTGCCGGCCAGAGGGAGGGAGAAGTGGAGACACTCACTAGCTGTGATTACAGGCACAGCCTACTATCAGGCTAGCTCAGATTGATGTGGGTGGTAGTGATATATTTGCTTAAAAGGAAGCATTTCTCTTCAGGACTAATTCTACATGACCAGTCTGAATCATAAGTCTACAAGACCAGTCCAAATCAGTTATCTTCTTTGCTTCAGCTGCCAAAGATATATTCTGCAATGTTCTTTGCTCTATAAAAGAAAGCACGTTTGAGAGATATAGTAATAACCACTTCCCCTCTTAACCTACCATCCCCATCCACCTTCTGGGGCTTTCCCAGGGTGACTTCCTGTGCTCAGTAGTAATTCCAGCTGACTCCTTTGGCTGAGCACCAGCTCAGGATTCACCCACACTGTTTTTTACTGGGCATGACAGCTTGAAAGAGTGGTGAGGGCTCCACGGGTTTGGAGGAACTGCGTGGCTTAGCATTTAAAATTCTACTGAGCAACTCTCAGTGGCTTTAGATGGATATATGTGGTTTGTACGTCCAGTGTATATAGCAGTGAGGGCAAATACCTGCCATCATGCTCCCGCCTCCTTGTTCCTCTGCCCATGATAGATGTCATTAATTGGTTGTAGACTTCTTTCCCCTAGAGCTTAAACAGTCCTTCAGGATATTTCTCCATAAAGGGTTCCAGGGAACCACAGACATTCAGCTGGACTTTGCATTCAAGAAGAAATGTCTTTTTCTTTTTATTTCTGCGATACAGTCTTCCCAATGCTGACTGTCAGAATAAACATGTACTTTGAGCATTACAAATTAAAGCATATCTCAACAGGAGGCCAAGAGTGTTTATGCTTATTGGTTGAACTCCCATCTCCAGCAAGTCTTTAAAATGCTAATCCTACAGCTTGCTGTAGCAAAATTTATAGCAAAAATAATTATGTGAGGAGGTAGTGCAATACATAATTAATATTCAAAAGTAGACTTCCGTAAATTTACATGCCAAGACGCTTCACCTCCCTAGAGATCCAACACAGAAAGTGATGTGGCATATCTTTTCTAAAATAAAATTTATTATGGGATCTTATTTTTGGAGGTCTCACTAAATAACAGCAGCATTGCTCACCCTGATAAGCATGGAAAGCAGTGAGGGGATAGGAGTGGAAAAATCTAAGTGCAAAGTGAAAGAGAAGTTTGGATGGATCTTTTAGGTTGGAATCGATTGAGGCCACATTATTCTGCTTCTTGGTACTTGTGCCCCAGCCACTAAAGTTTATAGTAGCCTGTTTCCTGATAACTGGTATTTTCATGGGAGCAAGAACAAGAGTCTGTGACCTCAAGTGAAATAAAAATACAGGTTTTAGTCTTCCCAGGAGTCCTTTTAGTGTTGCTAAGTTGTGCCTTGGTTTTACTGCTGTGTATTTGATGAGTAGTTCATGAAGAAGAAATACAAATTTTAATCTGATTGAACCATAGAATCAAATGGATTCTTTGCAAAACAAAAACCCTCACAAAAAAGTCCCCTTGTTTTTGCCCCCTTTCTCTTTTCCTCTGTGTGTTATTTTTCTGTGTTTTGTTTATCTTTATAGGCCACCTTAAATCTATTTTTGGGCAAACTAGGGTGTAAATAAATAACCAAGAGTAACAGCAGTAAGGTGCTACTCACTGAATGTCCGCTTTATTTTAGACTCTAAGTGCTCAACAGTACTATTTTATTTTAACCTGCCCACAATTCTGCAAGGAAGGTATTTTTATTCCCATTTTTCATAAGAGGTAAACTGAATCTCAGTGAAGTTTTGTACCTGGGCCACAACTGCCTTGGGATTTGAACCGGGATCCTTCTGACTAGGAAGCCTGGATCCCTCACCACTGCGCTGGCTGGACGTCTCTATAGGCAAATGATGGGGGACCATTGTCTTTCAAGTACTGCCTGGGTCAATGGAAGCAGTTTGCCTGTTTCTCTGATTCTTCCATTGAGAGACGAGTCCTTTCAGTTTCATCAGGATTACCGTTTTAAGATATGCTCTGGTTGAAGACATTCTGCTCGAACACTTCGGAATATAATTCTGTTAAAATAAGTTTAGGAAAGTAATTGACCAGAATCTAGCATTTCTGGAAAAAATTTACGTCAAAGTGTGTTTAATATAAAAAAACAATAGAAAAACACCAACCCTCAATAGGACCAATACCAAGAAGAGCAACAAAATAACTGTTTATGGTATATTTACATTTTCCCTCGTCCATTAGGCACTTTATTTTATGTGGCCAGCAGATGTTGGGACTTACAGCACCTGCTAAGACAAGTTGATTCTTTATGGCTGAAGCCTGGTCCCATCTCCGTGGGATTTTACGTCCCCCCTGCTGCCTTGCTGGGGCCCAGCGGAATCTGTGTTCTTAGTTCATTAGTGCGGCCAGAGTCTGCGGTGGGTCTTGGATTCTCCATTCAAGAGGATCTGCTGGGCCTGCTTTGATAGTGCAGCCAAGCAACTGCCGGTTGCAAAGTAAAAAAATGCCAGAGGCTTCTTTTCTGTGCAGGAAAATCATCTGAAAGCCCAATAAACAGGAGAAAAGCACATGTTTCCTTGCCATAAAACCTTAAAAACAAGTTTGCGAAAGAACACTTAGACAACTGTGCCTTCTTTCTGTCTGCCCTTGCCTCGATGAATGCACCTGCAATTGGAAAAACTGCCGCTCTGTTTTCCCCTCACTGAAGAGACTTTTGAGGCAGGTTTACAATACCTTGTGAGATGTGCCAACCTATTCAGTTTTCCTCTATTGTAAGTCCCATTGGAGAATTAAGGCTACATCTATCCACAAGATGCAATGAAAACCTTTTCCCCACTTCGGATAACCTGGATGATTGTTTCAATTCTCCACTTTACTTTTCATGTTTACATGACCATTCCCAACTAAAACTAATAATTGCATCTCAATTCTCTACTTTTCTGTTTAAAGAAGGTTTTCTGTAAAATGAAGGAATTTTAGATCATACGTAGGTACAGGATTACACTGAAGCAAAAGACAGTTCCAAGAATCATTTAAACATTATTTTTAGGAGAAAATATTAACGTACAAATGTTCTGAAATCACAAGGTGCGTGCTTAAAATGATTACTAGGGAAGGTTTTGATTCATCATTTCTCAGTCACGTTGCTCATATATTATAAAGTGTTTTGTAAGATACCCATTTATCCTGCCTTTCCACCACATACATTTAATGTTTTTTTGTGGGTAGGGGGGAATATAAACAGAGACAAGGACAAGTTGGATAAAAGCTTATGGAAAGAGGACTGAGTTGGTGACTAGAACCTCTCTTCTTTCCTCCCCCCTTAATTTTACTTTCTGGGGCAGTAAGGACAGAAATACAGTATATTTGAGCTCTGGGAAAATTTTATCCAAGGTTAGTAGCCTTCCAGAGGGAGTACTTCAGTTCTGTCGGACAACAGTATCATGAGAATCTTTAGGAGAAAGATTTTGTCCTTTTTAATTTTTTGTCTTGGTCTTTTAGCATATCCAAATGAGCTGTTATTACAGGTTTACCCACTATCTGTCTGGCATCTTCCACCATGCTGACATAAAGAGACACTTCCACTTAAGCAAAAGCTGCTAGTTAAATGTCCTTTGGTTGAGATTTGTGTTTCTAAATTTGTTGGTTTCTTTCTTTTTATGCCTTCGTCTTTCAGATCTAAGGATGAGCTATATTTATTTAGCTTATAAATTTACTATGTCTTTCCTGTTCCCTGGTCAGAGACATGCAGAATGGCAGGGAAGAGTTGCATTATAAAATACCGTGAAAGCTTCTAGAAGAACTAGGGGAAAAAAGAGTGGCATACACTTCTGTGGTTCAATGGTACAAAGGTTTCTTTTGAGGTTGGCTTGCCACCCTGCCACCCATGTATCTCCTGAGGACATTCTAGTTACAGTAGACCTTGCCAGGGATGGGCAGAAGTGGTCGAGGCGGTCAAGGCAATAATGTGTGACCTCATATGGTGCTGAGGAATTTTTTGAACTTTTGTTTGTAGGAGAGAAAACCCAGGGCAATTGCTAGTGTTTCCCCAAGACTAAAATAAAATAATTTTGCAAAATAACCACTGAAACTTCGATTTGCATTGGGATACATAAATCCTTAGCATATAGATTTTTAAATGTTTTTAATGTTTTTATTTATTTTTGAGACAGAGAGAGACAGAGCATGAGCAGGGGAGGGGCAAAGAGAGAGGGAGACACAGAATCTGAAGCAGACTCCAGGCTCTGAGCTGTCAGCACAGAGCCTGACGCGGGGCTCCAACTCACCGACTGTGAGATCAGGAACGGAGCTGAAGTCGGACGCTTAACCGACTGAGCCACCCAGGCGCCCCAGTATATAGACTTTTTATATTTTTAGAAGGCAGGGAGATGTAGACAATGGTTAATTATATATTCATACCATTTCTCCAACAAAGAAAACAGAACTAATTACCTTGTTGAAACTTGTTTATGTTGAAGCTTTCGGGGACCAAATTAAGTATTTTTGGACACCGTTCTTGGACAAGTTCTGGTTCTTAGGCCTTGCTTTGCCACCAGTGAATAAGTATGTACAATTGCTTACTTGTTCATTATAAAGCAATCATTCGTTCTTTGTTTATTAGAGAAGCCATCACAATAGTACTAAAAACAAACAAAACAAAAAACAAACAAAAACAAGCACCGAAACAAAATCCTAATTCTTTGCACATATGGTAAATTGGAAAGCAGATAAATTAGCCCTGGGAAATTTTAAAAATATAAAATTCAGATGAACAATAAACTTAAAGAAAAGAAAATAAAGTTCCAGTAATTAAAAAAAAATGTTTTTTAACGTTTATTTATTTTTGAGACAGAGAGAGACAGAGCATGAACGGGGGAGGGTCAGAGAAAGAGGGAGACACAAAATCTGAAACAGGCTCCAGGCTCTGCACTGTCAGCACAGAGCCCGACGCGGGGCTCGAACTCATGGACATGAGATCATGACCTGAGCCGAAGTCGGACGCTTAACCAACTGAGCCACCCAGGCACCCCAAGTTCCAGTAATTAAATAAAGGCAAATCACAAGCTACCATTCTCTTTGCTTATCAGTTATCAAAATATTCAATAACTTATTCAAAATAATAATGACTACTGTTGATGAGCATGTGGCTGAAGTTAATATTGAAACAACTTTTTGAGCAAGTAGATGTAGCAATTTAAAATATTTTGTCACTTAAACCAGCAAATTTCACTTTAAATAATGTGTTCTAAAGAAACAGAAAGGTGCATAGAGATTTATATCTCTTGAGCACAGTGCTTCCAGTAATAAAATATTGAAAATAGCTAGTCCTATAATAGAGACTAACTAAACAATCAATTGTAGATTCGCATTCTGAAATAATTGATTGTAGACAGATATTCATGTTCTCATGCAGTAAAAGAATATTCACCATCATGGAAGGTTAAAGTATATTATTATGTGAAAACAAAAGCAGTTTACAAAAAGATATCTCTGGTGTGATTTTAATTTTGTAAAAATAAATTCATAGGAAAGTTACTGGAATGTTAATAGCGGCTAACCGTGGGGGGCATAGATTATGCATAGTTTTTGCATAATTTGTGCTTTTATGCATTTTCCAAACATTCTACAAGCATCACATTATTTACTCTGTGATTTGAATAAAAATAAATAAATACTGTAAAGAATGGTCTGGAAGTCCGGTTACCTGGTGGCAAATTACTTAAACTTTCTGGACCTGAGACTGCAAAATAAGCCAGTTGAACAGATGAGCCCAAGATTAGCTCTGGGAGTCTGCGATATCAGATTTTTCTGTAATATCTTCTGTTAAACTCTGTCATTTTGGCTAACAGGTATTGAGGGAGAAGTTAAAAGACATTACTCATTTTTAAGGGTTTGGCATATTTCCAAAACACTGAGTCAATTTAATGTAATTACTTTTTCATAATTATAATTTCAGAAGTGCTTCAACTCCAGTTTAAACTAATCTTTAGTCAGCTACCTATATTCCCTGCCTATGAACTTGAAGACTTAAAGGAGAGTAAGCAGACATTTAGGCACATTGGATTCCTGTTTTTTTAAAGAAAACCTGGGAGAATACTTATTTGAAGCAAATCTCTTCTGGTAATAGAATAGCCACCAATGTCTATTATGTTAGTTGATTTGCTCATACCAAGGTTGTTTAAACTGGGACATTCTGGTGTTATCAGTTTCCTTTGAATGACTCTTGGCCATAAGCCACAGTGACTTCTTGGGGAGATCCAATGACAATGGCAACATGGTGCCTAGAACGTGTGGTAAAACTAACAATTATACTTTGTCACAAAGAGCTGGGGCTGTGAGGTAGCTCTATTTTTACCTGTTGCGAATAGTTTTGAACAACCGATTACTAGAGTGTTTTGTTTTGTTTTGTTTTTTTCTCTGAAGGCTGGAGCATATTTTCGTTTACCTTTCTACATTTCCTGTGCCTTCTGAGCCACTGTTTGGTGTTATTTCAGTAATGACTGCATTATTCTGATGGGTAGTGTAATATGTAAAATCTATTTCTCTATCCCAATTTTGAACCATCAAAGAAATTGTTTTAAATGGTATTAAGAGAGGATTAAGATGAAAAGAATTGATTTGCTTAAATCTTTCATTCTTCTTCCTATTCTTCTGGATTAACTTTATTTTGTGTTCTGCTAAAAGATATGTGCATAATATTTTCATTAAATTTTCACTTGACCATTTTAGTTTCCATCCTCCATATCTTTTCTGATTGTCTGCTCAAGGTCTCATGTAACATTCTCTGGCATATAACCCAGGAGTGGATTCTGGCATTTCCTTTGAAGCACAGAAGAGCAACCACTGAGGTGTCTCCCAAGAGCTCGATTTCTTCTAGGTCCCCACTGGGGACAAGGCTGCATGAGGTAACAACAGTATTGTGACTGAACCAGAGGTTTTATTCTGTGTAGTTCCAGAGCTAAAGCCAATCAGCAGCTTCATATTCTTAGTCACCCCCTGACTATCTCAACAGTTCTGGAGAGGAGGAAAGGGGATGAGAATAAAAATGGTGATTTCTGGGTGGAATATTCTCATAAATTAAGTTATAGACTTGAAAAGTAGAATATTGTCAAGAAATGTGCAGTGTCTGAGATTTTGTCTTATATGCAACTTAACATGTTTGTTTGCCATAATTTCATGGATGTTGGAGAAGACACAAGACTACTAGATCAGAGACAAAAGACCTTATTACTCACAGCAAACAAATACCATGGACTTCATGTTCTTGTTTGTTTCCCCCAGCCCCAATGTCATGAGGTCAGGTAGAGGGGTCCGGATAGATGCTGCTCACACACTGGCTTTGTGTCATGGCCTAAGAACCCCAAGCTTAGCAAACTCAATCTTTTATAAGAGGCTGCAAGCAAACTTCCCAATCTTTGCCTTATAACATTTTTATTACACTGGATGGTTAGTGCAGCTGCCCTTTGCTCTGGATATAGACAATATCTCTATTTTCAAGACTGTTCATTATACAAACATCCTTGAAAAGATAATCTAGAACCAGAGCCTGGCCAGTGCTTCTACTCACAAGATGTGCAGAATCATGAGACACCCATAGAAAATTACCTCCCTCAAATAATAACATAAGTACTTTACTGTATGCAAGAGAAAGTATATAAACCAGCTAGTCAAGGGCCAAACATATTTATCATTGATTTTTAATTTTTTAAAAATATTTATTTGTTTTGGGGAGAGAGAGACAGTGCATGAGTGGGGGAGGGGCAGAGAGCGAGGGAGACAGAATCTGAAGCAGGCTCCAGGCTCCGAGCTGTCAGCACAGAGCCTGATGCGGGGCTCAAACTCACGAACCGCGAGATCATGACCTGGGCAGAAGTTGGACACTTAACCGACTGAGACACCCAGGGGGTCCTATCATTGAATTTGAATGTTCATGCAGCCTAATACCTCCTAGAAGACAACAGCCACATCTGAGCAGCAGTACTTTAGTAGGAGCGAATAGAAAAGGGCACTGATGCTTATACCTCAATGCAATCACCTTTATCATCCCATTTTAAAAGTGTGCAATGCTAAGTATCTGCTAGCAGAAAAACCTACCTCATGGCTATGAAAGATAAAAATTATCATGAAAAAAAAAGAAAATTATCAATTTTTAAAATTTTGGTTTGTTATACTTAGTTTTTTTTTTAAATTAGGAGTAATAGCATGTTGTCATGTCAGGTGTTAAAATAACAGTACTTTTTTCTTGAGGGCTTTTTATCTTTTAAGGATGGAGCAAATGTAGGTGGAATATTAGCAGATCAAAAGTTAATGCCAGAAGGCACTGAGTCTTTTCCAACACCTTTGAAATGTTTGCAGCTTTTCACTCATTCATGTTCTTTTTTATACTCTATTTCGAAAAAATGTATTCAAATAGTGTAACAAGAAGTGGCAAAATGTGCATTAAAATAGGAGAAAAAGGGGCTCCTGGGTGACTCCGTTGGTTAAACGACCGACTCTTGGTTTCGGCTCAGGTTATGATCTCATGATCCATGGGTTTAAGCCCCGTGTGGGGCTCTGTGCTGACAATGCGGAGCCTGCTTGGGATTCTCTCTCTCTTCCTTTCTCTTTGCCCCTCTTCCTCTCACTCTCAAAATAAATAAATAAACCTAATAAAATAAGAAAAAGAGAACACAAAGTTCTCTAAGAAGTTAACTAAACATAATTGCTACTGCTGATTAAGTAGTAATGGCACAGGTAGGATATTCATTGCATCGTTATTTACGGCAGCAAAAATGGTAAAGAAATCGAATCTCTCCAAATAAGGTATAGATTAAATAAGGTTTTCTCAACGTTGGCACTGTTGACATTTTGGGCCGGGTAATTCTTATGGAGCCTGTCCTGTGCATTTTAGGATGCCTAGCTTCCCTGGCCTCAACCCACTAGGTGCTGCTAACATCACCCCTGATTGTGACAGCCAAAACCTTCTCTAGACATTGCCACATAGCTCCCAGGGGGCAAAGATTGTTCCTGTTGAGAAACTCTGGGTTAAATAAGTATAAGAGTTGACTAGTTTCTGGGGTTGTGATAGCAAATCATCACAAAATGAATAGCTTAAAACAATAGAAATTTATTCTCTTACAGTTTTGGTGGCTAGAAATCCAAAATCCAAGTGTTGGCAAGATTGGCTCCTTTGGGAGGTTCTGAGGGAGAATGTTCCATGACTTTCTCCAAGCCTGGCTCTGTATCCCTCCAATCACTGCCTCTATCTTCACATAGCATTCTCCCCTGTGTATGTGTGTCTGAATTTCCATCTCTTTGTAAGGACACCAATCACTGGATTAGGGGCCATTCTAATCTAGTATGACCTCATCTTAACTTAATCACATCTGGGAAGACCCTATTTCCAAAGGGTCATTTTCAAGGGTACCTGGGTGAGACCTGAACATAGCTTTTGGAGGGATACAATTCAACACATAGCGATAGTGTGCTTTTAGCATCTTTTCTCAAAGTGACTCTTAAGGTCTCTCAGTGTTTTGGCAGTGCAGAACTATTATTCAACTATCGCTAACAGTTTTTACTTAGAAATAGCAGCATCACATATAAGTAGAGCACTCTCGTTGTCCTTGGAAAAAAGCTATGAAGTCACCATTAACTTGAAGGTAGATTCCTCAGACTGAGATCTAAATGTCCTAGCTCTGTAAACTGGGGGGGGATTTTTAGCAGATGGAAAGTTTTCAAATTAATAGAAATACTTTTTACCTTAATGTAAATTTCATTTGGATGGTGCTTCAAAGTGTTTTCAGTTCTTGGAGGATGGGTGTGTGTATTTTTTCTGAATATTTGGTTTCAGGAGATGGTGAGACCAGACCAAAGCGGGAGAGACTTGTATATTGATTTCTTCCGGAGAAAAATGTGAAATAGGTGGTCTGATTTTGTTACACACATAATCCTGACTTTGCAAAATATTCGATCAACTCTTATGACCACCTTGCTTGGGCCACAAACATCAGGCCAAATTCTCTGGGTGAGGATGATAGTTTTCTCTGAAAAACATGAGTTTTTACTGTCAGTCATTTTGGGAAAGACACTGAGGTATGTTGGACTGGTGGAAGGAAAACATTACTTTTTCTTTGAAGCCAAAGGAGGAGGTGGGGCCAGGACTCTGAAGATGGAGATGCCTAGAAATTTCTGTTGGAGTCCCCTTCCATGTAGAGAATCTGGAAGAATCCACCTGGTAGTAAATCATTCATTCTGTATTGAATCCATATTAACCATAAACATTTATTAACCTTCTGTGTACTGTTACGGTCTGATTTTAGCTGGACTTCAGGGACTTAAAGCGAGGGGCTGTGTTTGCCATGGGGACAGGGGAATGAAGGAACAGGTCTTCTTCAGCAGCCTTGCTCCTCTCCTCTAAGCCTGATTCCTGATGGTTATGCTACCTCAAGGGGATATGGGTCCCAGGTGTCTTTGAGTGATAATTTGTACCAGAACAGAACAACGGTTAGAACTCAGCTGAGAGTGTGGACATAGGCTTTGACGACAAAGATAGACAATTAGGCATTCTTGGGAATTCCCAGATAGTATTAAGGAAATCTGAGTATCCCTCATGGCAGGTTGGGGAACCAGAGAACTGTTATTTTAGCATTAAAGAAAGACTGACTTCTGAAAGCTGGAGAACTTGGAAACACAAGGATTGTATAAATTACAATACACCCATATGGTGAAATATCATAAAATGACTTAAATCTTATTACTGAAAATAGTTAATAACACAAAAATGTACTTTGTTGGATATAATGTGAAGAAAGACCATAAGGTGTATACACAATGTGATTCCAATTTTGTTGCTAAAATACTGTAAGAAAGATCTACACCGAAATGTGGACACTGATTATAGGTGTATAACTGATATAACACTGATATGGGTGATTTTCTTCCCCTCTTCTTTTTAATTTCCTATGGTTTCTAACATCTCAGTGAACACATGCACATTTAAGAATCACTATCCATTGTGGAAAGCAAAATTTAGTTTTGCTGGCCAAACCAGAAGGGAAAGCATAGTAATTAGTACTTAAACTGGTGTGTTTAGTAGTTATTAAGTAATTCTGATGAGGAGGTTGTCTCTCGCCCGCCAGCCATGGAGGCCTTGAGACCTTGGGGCCCCTGAGGTAACTGTTTGGGTCACAACCTAATTCTGCCGTGAGTACTCCTGGGTCTCCTTTACACTTGGCTTCCACCTCCTTCTTCCCCTAAGGGAAAGTTAGCTTCTTTTGTAGGCAAAGTAGCCACCCAGAAGCTGTAATGGCAGGCCTTACTACCAGCGAAATCCCACATGACAAATTCATCCTTTGTGCTGCTACAATTGACTTGTCACCTCATTTTTACAGCTAATTAGCTCTTTAGTAAGCGATGGCTAGTGTCAGAGGTCATCTGATACCTGATTCTGGTAAATTGACCGTAAATATTACTGTCCATCTGTATTTGCTGTTCAAAACACTGCTTAGTGACCAAATTTCAAACTCTTTTTGTAGGAGACCCTCCTTATTTTTGTTGGCAAGATAAAGTTTCCAGATAATGCTCAGGAAACTTATCATCCCTGAAGTTATTGGAGTTGCTGCTCAATTAGCCTTTTCAATCGGTCATGCCACCCACTGGGCGGGGGAAAGCATCCACACAGTTTCCAACTTTTCCCAGAGTTTCTTTTGTTTCCCTGTCTAACTCAGAAAGTCACTGAAGGAACCCTTGTTCTGATTCTGTCCATCACTCTTATAACTTCTAGGAACATTTTATTGTTTTATAACAATCACACCAGTACTGCTAAGCGGGCTCACTGTATACCAGGCACTGGGCTAAAAGCCATGTTCATTCAACTCTTGCATTCTTACAACAGTCTGTTTGGAGATATTATTGATTGCCACATAATAGGTGAGGAAACTGAGGCTGGGAAGGTTCTGCTTTTTGCCCAATGTCACACAGATAAATAGAAGATTGAGGCCTTGCTCAGGTCTGTCCGAATCCTAAGTCAGATCTCTCAACCCCTAAGTCGTTCAGCCTTATGAATCTGGTTATTAACATGACTAGCTAGTTAAAATACTAGTTCTAAAACTATCCTAATACTAATACTAATACTAATACTAATACCTAATACTAATCTAAAACTATTCACTATCAAGTGAATGTGTGTGTGTGTGTGTGTGTGTGTGAATTGTCATTTGTTACAGGCCATTTAGAGGCCAGTAATATCCACGGAATATGGAACATCAGCAACAGAAACAGATTAGAGAGGACCTAAGGTATGGGTTTCAAAGGGAGTCAGAGGTGACCTGGAATGAGTCTGGCCATCAGATGACGTTGGTGAGCAGTGTTTCTTCTCTTGGTTCCACTTGGCAACCAAGGGGCAGCGGTCTATAAGCTGTTAAAGTGTGTCCAGGGAATGAGGCAAAAGACAGAACAGCCATCAGATGAAATAGATTAAAAGGATAAGCTTTTTACAGCAAAGAGAGTACATAGAGGACTGATCCTGGTTGCATTCTTAAGATGCTGGCGAGCACATTTCTGCATCCCTAAGACTTACTTGTTTCTAAACTCAAAACATAATTTCAGAGAATTTAGCAGATTTCTCCACTCCCCTCCCCTCCTACATCCCCACCTCCTTCCTGAGGGAGAGTGGGTAATAAGGAAGCCTTCTTGGAAGGCATATTAAAAGGATTAGGTCATCGATCACTAATGAGATGTCCAGGATTTAGTAACAAGTAGAATCTGGGACCCTAAGCTAGCCCAGTTTGTGCAGAAATGATAATAGAAAGCAAAGAATACAGAGACTGCAATTTTCTTAATGATAAGTTGACCATAGAGATAAACTGCATTTGATAATACCAAAGCTACAAAGTGAGCAAGATTTTACTTTTTCTTCAGAGCAGCTCAGAACCAGATGTACCTGACTGCTATGTAAATTCAGATTGTAGACTTAAAAACATGAGAGGTTAGGTATGCAAATGTGGGACTACAGCATAATCAATCAGCCAACCCCTAAGTGTATTGAATAGCCTTGAGTAATAGAGTCAGCACTGTGTGTAATGCCAAATGATGACACAGTCTCTGACCTTATCTAGGGAGGCAAAGAAGGTTTAGAACGGACAAATGAGAAAACCAAACACTTAATCATAAAGTGCCAGTTGAAGAAGAGAGAATATGTAGATAAAGGAATTTTAGAAGACATCCCAGATTAGAGGAAAGAAAATTTGTTTGGAAATCAAGACACTTTTACTGTCTATTCCTGGTTTTGCCACTAATCAGCTGTGTGATCTTGAGCAGACTCATTTGTCTCTCTGGGTCCTTCTCAGTTGCCAATCTATAAGATGAGGAAGCCAGAGGCGGCAATTTCTAAGGTCTTTGCAGATCTAACATTCTAATATAAGAGAGGAATCTTTGTAGGCCTGTCACTGGAGGAGATGTCTGAGAAATAGGGGGTAAGAACTGGCCAGGTATGGCCAGGGTGTGAGTGTGTGTGTGCACGTGCATGTGTGTGCAGTTGGAGAGGTGAGGTTTGTTCAGAAGGGGAGCAGAAAAGGAGAGGGATGGATTTAGAACTGTGTCAGGTAGAGATGGAGAGGTGAAGCACGCTCACATGTGACAGCAAAGGCCAGTGACTGTAAACCTTAGTTCCCTGATGTGAAGCAACTGCAGTTAATCAAGCCCCAAAACAAGGCATCATTTTTGATTTGTCTCTTAAACTTACTCATCACATCTAAATCTATCAAGAAGATCCACTCAGATCAATTGACATCTCTCCTTCTCTATCACCACCAGCTTCGTCCAGCTGCCCACACCTCTCTTTTGGAAGAAAGCAGCAGCAGTGCAACTGGTCTTCTTGAATCTACCTACTTTAGAGTTAATCTCTTCCAATGGAGCCAGAGCAATCTTTAAAAACTATCAATAGATACTGTCACTCCCCTGCCTGAAGTTGTCTAATGACTTTGGATTGCACTTAGAATAAAGCCAATCTCCCCATTATCATAGGCACATCTACAGGTAAATGTATGGCCATGTCCCAGCCTTCATCATCCTCATGTCGTCCACCCGTTCACTTTCTCTTGTCCTCAGTGTTTGCATAACTTCAGGCATTCTTAACATAGCCTTGCCTTAGATTCCTTTCACTTTGCTCTTTCTTCTGCCTGGAATACTCTTCCCCTATCTTTTCATGGCTGGCTTTTTCCTGTTATAGTCATGTTGATGCTCAAAGTTTTAAGGGGCTTTCTTCAACCTCTTGTCAAAAGTGGGTTCCCCCATCTCCAGTCGTGCTTTATCACAGCACCTTATATCATTGGCTTCAAATTATACTTGTAAATTCTTTTGTGTTTGTATTAACTTATTGTCTATTTCCTCCACTGGAATGTGAGCCCCAAGAGAACACTTGATCTTAGCCAAAAGGCCGAGAAGCGATAGAGCCCCAAGAGAACAAAGACCTATTTGGTATTGTTCAACCTTGTGTTTCCTGCCCTTGTAACAGACACCCAATAAATATTTGTTGAATGAATGAAAGAAAGAATGCTGAAGCAGTACACAGGAATAAACACAGTTATAAGACACAGTGGGTTCAGGCACCATGGGTCAACCATCAAGTTTGCCAGGTTCAAATCCCAGGTTTGCCACTTTCTTGGCAGCCACCTGACCTTGGGGAAGTTATGTAACCTCTATGAACCTCAGGTGTAAAACAAGGAGGAAAATGGTGTCAGCATCACTGGATTGTGACATATATCACATGCAATAATATCATTAAAGCCCTGACTTCAGTGCTTCATAGAATTAGCTTCTTGTTTCTTTTTACATTTTGCCTATAGTCACCCTTTCTTTATGTCTAGGTTTAGTTTGGGCAGAGAATGAAAATAGTATATATACACAAAGGGATTTCCCTCCCTCCCTATAGTCCTCTTTCCCTTCTTTCCTCTCCTCTTCTCATTCTTTCTCGTTCACCCTTTCACCTTTCCGTATTTCTCACTTATTTATATGGATGCATATGTATTTATAGCGAAGAGCTAATATTATGCATTGGTTAAGTACAAGTTTGTTATGACTCTTTTTATTGTTGTTATAAACATTTCTTTGTGAGAAAAGCATATGGCTAAATAATATGTTGACTGTTAAATCTGTCCTTTGAATAGCTAAAATAACATCTATATATTAATAATAATCGTTTGCACAGTACTTTGGGTTATAAGTTGTATCCAGTAGCATTATTTAATCTGATTTTATTTGATTTGATGTAATTGCCACATTACATACAGGAAAACAAAAAGTTAAGGGCTGGGGATAGAATTGTTTTCCCTTTAAAAAGATGTGCCCAAACAAAAATACAGATTCAGTGGGGTACATGCACCCTGATGTTTATGGCAGCATTATCAACAATAGCCAAACTATGGAGAGAGCCCAAATGCCCATCGACTGATGAATGGATAAAGAAGATGTGGTATATATATATACATATATATATATATATACAATGGAGTATTACTCAGCAATCAAAAAGAATGAAATCTTGCCATTTGCAATGACGTAGATGGAGCTAGAGAGTATTATGCTAAACAAAGTAAGTCAGTCAGAGAAAGACAAATGCCAAATGATTTCTCTCATGTGGAATTTAAGAAACAAAACAGATGAATGTATGGGAAGGGGAAAAGAGAGAGGGGGAAAAACCATAAGAGACTCTTAATGATAGAGAACAAAGTGAGAGTTGATGGAGGGATGTGGGTGAGGGGATGGGCTAGATGGGTGACAAGTATTAATGAAGGCGCTTGCTTTGATGAACACTGGGTATTGTGTGTAAGTGATGAATCACTGAATTCTACTCCTGTAACCAATATTGCACTGTATGCTAACTAACTAGAATTTAAATAAAAATTTGAAAAGAAAAAAAAAACATGTATCCAAGTCCTAACCTTTGGTGTCTGTGAATGTGACCTCATCTGGAAATATGATATTTGCAGATGTAATTAAGAATCTGGAAAGGAGATCATTCTTATTTTATAGCGGTCCCCAAATCCAATGGCTAATGTCCTTATAAAGACATTATAAGGCAAGGAGAGGGAGATTTCAGATATAGAGACACACAGGGAAGAAGGCCATATGAAGATAGAGGCAGAGACTGGAGTGTCTGGGAAGCCAAGGAATGTCAAGGATCACCCACAGCCATCAGAAGCTAGGAGGAAGGCATGGAATGGATTCTCCTCAGATCTTCCAGAAGGAACCAATGCTGCTGACACCTTGATTTTTTACATTTATTATCTTTGAAATCATAGACCAGAAATTTTTTGCATTTCTGGTCATTGGAATCATAGACCAATTTCTGTTGTTTTTAGCCAGTGAATTTGTGTTGATTTGTTACAGCAGCCCTAAGGAAACTAATACATGATTTTTTTTTACATGGACCATGAAATAATCTTCTAACTGGCACTCCTGCTTCCACACCTACCTCCCACCAGTCCTCTCTTAACACAGCAGCAAAAATGGATTGATTGTCTTGAACCCTCAATAGATCATTTTATTTCTAATTTCAGGGAGAAGCCATGGACTCATGCCTTCCATGGCTCCTCATGGAAATTAAAGTGAAATATCCCCTCCTTACTATGACCTCCAAGGCTGTTCATGACCTGGTGTGTGCCTTCTCTCCAAACCCATATGCAGTGTCCTAGCCTTGCTCACTCTACTTCAGCCTTTCCCATAAGGTTATACACAATGGGAGGGAAGAGACCATATCTGTCTTATTTATCTTGTGTTTTCACTGTCTAGTGAAGTGCCTGGTACTTCACTCAAAAGAAATTTGCTAATTTGTTAGGTGAATAAAGAGATGGCTTAAGAAAGGTTTCCATTCCTTTTTGTATCTCATTCTGATATGGCACCAGTCTTTTTGGTAGGAGTGCATTCATTTTAGCTGATATTTTTGCTATAATCTACTGATTGTCATTGTAGTAGTTTTTGTACTTGAACAGTCAAGCTAGGAATTGAGCCAATTGGAATGGTAGAAAGGATATTGCTCATTAAAATGGGAATTGATAAATTTTCTCATTACTCCAAAAGCTGTCTCTTTTCATTTCCATTTTTCAGCTGTCTTGTCCATGGATTATTAATTGCTTCTTTTCTGTTTGCCAGCCTGCCCTCCCATATCTCCTCTTGTTTTGCTTTGCTCACTACCATCATGCTGACCATCATGGCAAGATTGATCCTGGCTTCTTAGTTTCTGTTCTGTTTGGCCAATGGGAGATACTGGAAGGAGACTGGAATGCTGGAAGAGAGGGAGGTCATACTATTTTTTCACCACTTCATCTATGCTCTATTTGCATTCTCTGGCAGTGGCCACACCACTGCAGGACTATAGCTCCTGTGTGACTGCTCCTCCTCAATGGTTCCAAGACTCACTGGGCTCTGGGGACACTATTTCTTCTTCTTGCCCTTTCAGTAATAAACTCTAGTGGCTAATAACTTCCTGCTATTGTTGATTTCAGAGTGCCTCATCATCCATTGGTGGTTCCTTTAACTCTGTCCAAACTTCATAAATAGTCCCTTCATTAAAAACTTTTGAGCCATCTGTGTTGGATTCTGTTTTCTGCTGGAATCTGGACTTTAACACTGTATGAACTATTAGGACAGAGAAGCAAGGGTCTGGGGTTAGGCAATATTTACTTGATGGTTCACCAGTTTGCAGTTTTAATTGTGTCCTGATTGACTGAAGTTCATTTTCTTCTTCAGGCTAAAGTAAGGGGAAGTGTTCTTTGCCCACCACTCAGGCCAACATCAAATGGAATTAATTGAATTACCTTAGCTTTCATGTCATAGAAGAAGCCCAGAATCTGTTTCATAAATCGTTTTCATGCGCTGTGGCAGAAATAGTTAATATTGACCCAGTATCCATGTGTTGTAGCTAGGTAGGGGCCTGGGATTGGATTCTGACCCATGAGAAGTAGGTGTTGTTGATGTGTACTAGTTTCAGGGAGGGCCTTTTAAGGACATCTCTCACTTCTTCTCACTTATTCTTTCTTAACTACAGTAAACTTGGGGGCTAATGGTTTAGCTACAAGATGGAGGAAGGCTGCTCAACGTGCTTCAGACTGCATGAGTACTGAGCATAACTTTATTGTGTTAGTCATTGAGATTTAGTCATTGAGATTTATTGCCTCAGCCCTGCCTAGCCTATTTTGACTAATACATGTACCAAGTAGATTTATTCATCCCTAATATTTTAAGCTTTTTTTTTGCTTTAATCAACAATAGAAAATATCCAACTTATTAATACCTCTCCCTAACACCAGGGTCACAGTAGACATTGTTATCTAACTAGGGTACTTTTTCAAGGTGATTCCAAGAGTCTTCTGAATCATTCTTTACAAAGGGTTCCCAGCAGACACTGCCAACCAAGAACCAAAATCTCATTCTAGTTCCTGTTCTGCATGGTGAGCTTTACCTTGTGCTCTATCCAACCACTTACTGAATTGTAATTTTCCCAATCTCTTGTTATTTATTTTCATGATGAAAAATAAGTAACATTTTCACAGCCTGTTTCCAATTTGAATTGTTAGTAAAATTTTGTGTGCTACCTTTTAAATAGTCACAGATAGTTGTCTCACCTTAAAATCAAATAGCAAACCATAAAAAAATGCCCTTTAGAAAAGTTGATAATATTTCACTTAAAATATATATTTTAGCAAATACTTTTGTGTTTTACATCAGATTCCAGTGTCTCTGATATAAATCTAGATATGGAACCAGTTTTGTGTCATCATTTATAGACTTCCATGGTCCCAATATAAAAACAATGAAACTTTAGAAGTACTGACTTTTGTTTCTATGCTAAGCAAAATAAGCCAGGGAAAAACAAAAACCATATGATTTTACTCAAGAAACAAAACAAATGAACAAAGG
The DNA here is from genome assembly GCF_016509475.1 of Prionailurus bengalensis. NCBI lineage: Eukaryota > Metazoa > Chordata > Mammalia > Carnivora > Felidae > Prionailurus > Prionailurus bengalensis. The sequence goes on along the minus strand of NC_057344.1, from coordinate 137,375,913 downwards.
AAAAGGAGAGAGAGAGAGAATGAGAAACCGAGAAACAGTCACCTAACTATACAGAACAAACTGATGGTACCAGAGGGGAGGCGGGTGGGGGGATGGGTGAAAGAGGTGATGTGGATTAAAGAGTACACTTACCAGGATGAGCACTGGGTAATGTATAGAATTGTTGAATCGCTATATTGTATGCCTGGACTAATATAACACTGTATGTTAACTATTGTGGAATTAAAATAAAAAATTTAATAAAAATGTGATATAAATATGCACACAGAAATAATCATTATATATTATATCACTTTGAATCTGATTCTGTTGTGTTCTGTTCAGTTGATATGTGTATTAAATATTGAATCATCACCACACTTAATAAATAAAAGCACTGACTTTTGGTTCACAAAATCTCTTGACATCATCTGGAGTTACTGAACTCAAATGAGAGGGAGCTGAATAAAAACTCAGAAAGGATCTCAGAATACCAATATTCTTTAAGTCCAATGTTGCCCTTGTTTTTGATATAGGTATAGAAGGGGATTTTAGTTATGTAGTTTTTTTTTCTAGAGCTATTTTGTACCAACTTATCTCTAGAACTCATTTTCAGAAAATGGATCCAATTCCCATCGTAACAGGAATGAATATCAAAGGATTCTCCTATTCTTGGTATCTTTGAGTTTCTTTTTTAGTACTTTCTAACATTTTTTAAAGCATCTTATTTATTTATCTGCTTCCCTTTTTAGTATTATAACAAAGGAGATGTTGGCTGACATTAGGGTGGTCATGATCAATAGAATCTTCAGAACAGAGACGATCACAATTTTGAGTGCCTGTAGGGACAGAGACGGGATGTGGCTCTGGGCTGTTGTCACCAACCAGTTTGTTTGTTTCACTTATTTGAAGTTCACAAATGAAGAAACATTTGAACTGCTAAAAACAAATTTGAATTTACTGTCCTGATTGATTATGTGACTTACTTGTATTATAGACAGAAGCCAAAATTATGTTAGAGAGATAAGGTTTCCCTAGAGTTCCAGAATCCATCTATCCAATTCCCACAAAAATGACAGCACATCCTGGTCATGAAAAGCTCCAGCCTTTGAAGGAATTTTTTATAAACATGGAATCTATCTTTTTTTTTTTACTTTTTAAAAATGTTTATTTATTTTTGAGAGAGAGACAGAACGTGAGTGGGTTAGAGGCAGAGATAGAGGGAGACACAGAATCCGAAGCAGGCTCCAGGCTCTGAGCTGTCAGCACAGGGCCCGACGCAGGGCTTGAACTCACAGACTATGAGATCATGACCTGAGCTGAAGTCAGACGCTCAACCGACTGAGCCACCCAGGTTCCCCTCTCTGTCTTTTTTTTTTTTTTTTAATGAAACCTATTTTGAAGTATCCCTTCAACCACACTGAGCATTTATTCAAGAATGAAGACTAAGCTATCGTGGGTAATCTTTAGACATCAAAAAACAAAATCAGAGACTACACTTGATTGTCTTGTCACTTAAGAATTCCTGTTCAAGTATTCCCTTTGCACCACTTTCTCCTGATCTCCAAACCTGATTTGGAATCCTGCCCATCTATAGATTCGGATCACCCTTGTCATCTGATATCACCGATTAGTCACTTTGCTTTCTGCAGTAATTTTCTCCCAGATTTCTTCCCCTTTGGTATCTACACACACACACACACACACACACACACACGCACACACACACACACACACTCTCTCTCTCCTCAGTTACAGTCAGGTCTGTGCTTCTGGTTGCCTTCTTATTGACCTTTTCCAATCCCCAAATAGAATGAACTTGGAAACCCATACATTCTGTTTGAAGAAAATGCTTCACAGTGCCTTATCAGATCCAGAAAGTTAGTAAGAGTTTAAGTATAGAATCACATAATTCACATATCCCTAGTAGCAAAAATGTAGGCTTCATTGACACTGTGGATGAGGTCTCATTTCACAGTAACTAATCATTCCATCCTGGAATGAGTCAGGATGAGCCATTAAAAGTAAAGATCTGATGGTTTAACCCTCCTGACTTTTCCATTTTCAATCTATGATGGGCATGGCTATTAAAAGTGATTTCCCCATGTTAAGGGATTATCATTCTTTACTTAGGAATCCTACAGTTATTGCATGTAGGGAAGACTGGCCCTACAGCAACGATTTCAGTAAACGTTTGACATGGATTCAACTATCATGCCCAGAAAATAACATCTTGGCATCACCATTTTTGTTCCTAATTCTGTGAATTTTTGATAAATTTCTGAATATCTCTGTGCCTTAATTTCCTCATTTACACCATGAGGTATAAGAATAGCTCTAATCTTTAAGATTTCCACAAGAATTAAATGAGACAGCCTGTGTAATACACTTAGCATGGTGCTAGTACACAGTGGACATCATTAAAATTAGCTATTATTAGTAATAGAAATTAGTAGAGTTGAAGAACTTTCTTTAAATAGACAAATGGATGCCAGATCTTCAGCGGAGTATCCAGATCACCCTGTAGGCCACAGGCATTTGATTTAACTCAAAAGTGAAACAGCTGGCCAACAGCTCTCTGAGACGGTGGATGAGTGGGGGTAGTCATTACTAGCCAGATATTACCTCTGATTTAAGGAAAGAGTCAGAAAAACTAGAACCAGTGATTCAAAACCATGAACAATGTAGCACAATGAGTTAGTATTTGGGAAATGAGTTTGTTACCGAAGGAAACCATTCTGCATCTTCCTCTGGTGTTGTTACAGAGGAAGGGAATGTCCACTTGACTATATACACTGCTTCTTGTTCCCACCCTCTATGCGTGTTTTGTCAAACTCCCCAGATCCTTTCCCGTTATATAGTCGAGGAGGGAATTGTTTCTTCATGATGAATAAAATAGAAAAAAATAGCTTGATGACTATCATATGTGAGGATCTTTTTTTCACTTTTCCAGTGCTCTGCTTATTTTTAGTTATAATATTACAAATGGTGCTTCATGTTTAGCTTCTGTTCTCTGTGACACTTGTTTTCATTTCTCCTCTACTGGATAGTTGTTTACTTCCCATATCCTGTTTAGCGGGTTGGCTTGTCTTTTCTCATCTGCTGTCCTGGGGTGGGGTGGGGGTAATGGAAAGAGCACAGACGTGGAAGACTGGCAAACCTGACCCACCATCTGGTTCTAACTAGGGATTGTGACTGTGGGACTTTGAGTAACTAGCATCATTTCTGGAATCAGCAATTTCCTCATATGTGAAGTGGAGTCCTACACTTCATAAAATTGTTTTGGGAAATTAGTTGTCATGTGTGTGATGTATACTATAAATAATTGTTGCTCAATAAGTGTTAATTTCCTCCTCTCCTTCCTTCATTTGAGCAGCGTTCTCCTGGTCTCTAACCCTTCTAGAGCCTAGGTAGTCCAGGAGAATCCTTCTCATGTCCTCCTTGCCATCCCCGATAGATGAGTTAGAAGATAATAAAAGAATGAAATAAAGAGCAACCACTGGTGAACCCCATTCACTCCTTCGCCCTTGTCATTCTGGTTGCTTGTGACATCATATGGGATACGACCAGTTCCTAGAATCCCACTCTGGCCACCATTCAAACATCTACAATTCCACAGTGTATATAGCATGTGCAGCTATGCAGCTATGTTATGTGTGGAGGCTTAATTCAGAAGAAAATGAGTTACAGCCCTGCTGTCTGGTCACAAAATAGCTGAGAACCAAGGCACACATGGCAGAAGATGATAGAAGAACTTCTACAATGTATCAGACAAATAAGGATAAATTACTTAATACAAATCAAACTGTACATTAGTGCTTTAAGGTATTTAGAATAGGAGAGATTAGCATCGATTCAATGACATTTATTGAGCAGTTTTTATGGAGCTGGCACTGTGCTTGAAGCAGGAAATTAAAATAAAAATGAATAAGACACGGTCCATGCTCTCATGAAACTCTCTGTCTGATGAGAGAGGCAGACATATAACTGAATAAACACAGGGCACATTCAGGAGCACTTACGCAATGCACAGAAGATGGTTTTTGACTTCTTGTTAAGAGGGCAGTAGGATTTGGTTAGGCCATGGGTTGGAAACTCAAACTCCTAGAGCAGTCAGGAACATGTCAATGAAAAAAACCCTTTTAAAACAAAACAAAACAGCAATTCAATACATTTATTGCTTTTGGCACTTCACTTGTGTTAACTCATTTAATTCTCACCATTCTTCTTCTTACTATTATTGTCTCTATTTTACTTTTTAGGAGACTGAGGCCCAAAAAGATTGAGCAACTAGTCTAAGGTCACGTCACCCAGCAGTGACACCGTTAGGTCTTGAACCTAGGCAGTCTTGGTCTGGTGCCCATGGCATTCACCACGCTTCATGCTTTTCTATAAAAAAAGATAGTCACCCAAGTAATATTGGCGCTAACTTCTATTCAGCCTTGATGTTCAAGAGACAATAGGGAGTGATGGAGATCTAACCAATTGTTGTTTTCAGAAAATATAATTAGGTAATCTTTTTTTTTTTTTTTCTGAGAGGAGCCAGAAATCAAGCTCCTCCCCCTCACCATTAACCACCCAAAATGTTAAATGTTGGCAACTAATTTAAAAATTAAGCCCTGTATGACCAAACAAAACATGATCATAAGCTGCAAACAGCTCAGGTGCCACCATGTTGAGACCTAATCACCACCTTGTATTAGGCAGATAAAGAAGATAAGGAGGATAATTAGATGCAAAGGAAACAGGTTGCACAGAGGCGTGGTAAAGATCATGAATAATATGAGTGCCTAGAATAGAACGCCATGAGTGGGTGAGGCTGGCAAGGCCTTTGCACACACAGCAAGGGAGTTTACATTTAACTCAGTTTACAAAAGGAAGCCAGTGAAGAATTTTGTCTCTGTGACATTGTTCAAGGTGGATTAATCAGGAAGAGGTGACTGCACACCTAATTTTATATCTCCTTCAGCTTCACCTGGCACCAAATGTCCCAGTCACCCAAACTGTTTGTAGCTCCCTGAGCACTCAAGTAAGATCCATACTTCCATGACTTTGTTCCTTTCCGCTGCCTGGAATGTTCTCTATCAAGCTGAAGAACAAATACTCATCTAAAAGGTTTCAGTAAAAGAGGCTAACTCTTTCTAAACTTTTCCTGATTCTCCCAACTTCTAATCCTTCTTGCCTCTCAGCCCAAATGTGCAGAATCGACCACTCCCTCCTTGGACCTCCACTGTGTGTTTATCATTGCACCTGTAACAATTTATTGCACTTTTTTCTTAATAAGTCTCTGTCCCTTACTAGTGTAAGGCACTAGTGTAAAAATGCTTTGAGGCCAAGGAATATCTTATTATTGTCTGTATTTTTAGAGTATACGATAGTGTTGGATATTTTAGAGATACAAACATGTTTGATGCATGAATGAATGAATGAATGAATATATGGATAAGTGCTTTCTGAAATTATGAGGTTCTGAGCTAGCTTTGGAACACGGCAAAGATTCTGAATGTATCTCTCAGATATTTAGTCTGTTGATCTGATGGGATGTTTTGGTTATTTTATAGTATTTTTTGGGTTCAAACAGTTCATTTCTGTTTCTCTTCCAGTATATGAACAAATCTAACAAAACAATTTTTTCAAAGTTGACTGTTTGAGATATCTATTGCTGTATGTCAAAGCACCTCAACATTCAATGCTTGAAACAACAACCATTTATCATTACTCATGTGTCAGCTTTGTGGTTCCATTGATTTGGGCTGGACTCAGCTAGTCTCAGCAAGACTGATTCTTGTACCTGTGGGCACCTGGAATCCATCTAGCTCAGTGCCAGATCTCCTGACCTAATTAGCTTTGTGTTCTCACTATGTTCATATTTCTATTGCTAAACATATGAATGATAGATTAGGATCACCTATGTCAATGACTATTATTTCCTTAGAAAGTGGATCATTCATTCATTCATTCATTAAACAAATAGCAGTTAAAGGCTAACTCTGTGCCAGAAATTGTGCTTGATACTACGAATAAAGAATCAAATAAGTTTCTGACTTAGAGAATCCAGAAACTAGTGGCGGAGACCAATGTATGATAGAAAATTTATAGTTTCAGAGTATAACAGTGGAAGTGTAACAATAGAACACTTATGAAGTGCAGAGGAAGGAATGATTACCTGTGTGAAGTAGAGGGTCAGTGACCAAGCCAGATAAGAAAAGGCTTCTTGGAGGAATGGATGACTGAACTCTTATTCAGATATGCGATTATTTAGAACTTGTGCCTTCATGTAATATACCCTTAAGGCACTGATCTTTCGTAACTATAATATTGTTATTTGAATTATAGCAATGACAACCTAGCATACTTTCCTCTGCTAGCCATTGGTCAGGACCTACCAATTGGCAGTACAGAGCATTGCTTAAGAGTGCAGACCCTGGACCTACATTGCCTGGGTTTGGATTACAGCTCCACTGCTTATTAGCTGTGCTTCAGTTTTCTCTTCTGTAAAATGGGGACGGCAATGTGAAGACTGAATGCACTAACACCTCTGAGGGTAGGGCCTAGCATATAGTGAGTGCTCACCAATTGTTATTTTTAAGGCTTTAGGCTTTTTTTTTTTCCAGGCTGTTTTTCTTTCTTCTCTTATAAAGTGGAGATGAGGCAACAGATACATGCAAAGATGCTCAGCATCATTAGCCATCAGGGAGATGTAAATCCAAACCACCATGACATAGCACCTTACATCAGCCAGAATCGCTAGTATCGAATAGAAAACGAAATAATGACAGATGTTGGCAAGGATGTGGAAAGAAGGGAACCTTCGTGCACTGTTGGTAGGAATGCAAAATGGTGTAGCCATTGTGGAAGATAGTATGGAGTTTCCTCAAAAAACTAACAATAGAAATACCATATGATCCAATAATTCCACTTCTGGGTATTTACCGGAAGAAAATGAAGCCACTAATTCAAAAAGGTGTGTGTACTCTTATGTTTATTATTTATGATAGCCAGGATGTGGAAGCAACCTAAGTGTCTATTAATAGATGGATAGATAAAGAAGAGGTGGTATATATACACAATGTATTAGCCATAAAAACTAATGAAATCTTGCCATTCATGACAACATGGATGGACCTAGAGGGCATTATGCTGAGTGAAATAAGTCAGACAGAAAAACAAATACCACATGATCTCACCTATATGCAGAATCTAAAAAACAAAACAAACAAACAACGACAAAATTTGAAATAGGCTCATAAATATAAAGAACAAACTGGTGGTAGCCAGGGAGTAAGGGGGGTAGGTGAAGGAAGTGAAGGGGATTAAGAAGTACAGATTTCCTCTTATAAAACAAAAAAGTCACAGGGGTAAAAAGTACAGCATAAGGAATATAATCAATGATTTTGTGACAACTTTGGTGATAGATGGTAACCACACTTATTGTGGTGAGCATTTTATAATGTCTATAATTTTCAAATCACTATGTTGTACACCAGAAACCAGTATATATAAGTATATATCAACTATAATTTTAAAAAGTAGAGATAAAAATTAATCACCTTGATAGGTGAAGTTGAAGATTTAATGAAATCAAATACATGGAAGTCACTTTGAATAGTGCTTAGCACATCATAAATACATTGCATGCATACATTATTTTTTTATGTTTATATCATGTTTACTCAAAGGATTGAGGCATCTATTCTTAGTTTCTAGGTGTTCAAAACGTTTTACTTCTTTTAAAAAAATTTTTTTTAAATGTTTATTTATTTTTGTGAGAGAGAGAGAGAGAGAGAGAGAGAGAGAATCTGAAGCAGGCTTCAGGCTCTGAGCTATCAGCACAGAACCCACCACGGGGCTCGAATCCATGAACCACGAGATCACGACCTGAGCTGAAGTCGGATGCTTAATTGACTGAGCCACCCAGGCGCCCACAAAACATTTTACTTCTTATTATACAGTCTTCTCTTTTGCTAGTCAAAGGCCATAATTGACTCATGTATTTCCATTTGGAAGCCTGGTGGGACAGTGGGAGGGTCAAGATTTCCTAAAAAATCTGCAAGGCACTGAGTGGTGGGGCTTTGCATGATCCTGATGTTGCATTGTGCTAGGAAAATGGGTCCTCAGGGTAGACATCTTCTGACAGGCCTGCACACACATCTTCTTCCTTAGAGATGGGCATATCGCGTGACAGCCCCCACTATATTTTCTTCTACCACTTACTTTTTGATTATGCAAGGAAGTAGCTGATTCCCAGATTGTTGTGTTTACTGTCTCCAACAGGGATTAGCAATCACTTAGAAGGATGCTAATGAGAGTAATCAATAGCACAAAGAAAGATGAACCACTGAAAAGAATATAATGAGATGGTAGGAGTCACCTCAAATATATTGTAGTTGCATAATTATAGAACTTTCTGGATAAATTTGAAGTTAGTTAAGGAATAGGTAGAATATTTTCAAAGAATATCTGGCACATACTGAAAACTGAATAACTCATAAGCGAATGGATGAATGAATGACAAGGTTATGAAAATGTCTATAACACTGATTACATGCTATCAGAGAAAACCATTTGAAAGCTACACTTTGATTATTCTACTATGAATGAAGAGATTTTTTCAGCACTGTGGAATATCTATCAGAGTTGTTTCCCTAAATACTTAATGAATTTTATAATGCTGTGATGGCCTGATGGAATTTGTAATTTGAAGACCGTAGATATGGAACAAAGGGGTGCAGGCTGAAATTCTATTCCTGAATTAAGAGAGCAATTTGATTATTAAGTATTCAAGATTTAATAGAATTGAAATGCCAATGTATGGCAAAGACTTGCAGAGTCATTTGTCACTGTGTTGATTATGCTATAAGGCCTTATTTGATTCTAAAGCCCTGCGATAGAAAAGTACTGGATTTGAAGTGAAATAGACTCTTAACTATAGAAAACAAACTGATGGTTAGCAGAGGGGAGGTGGGTGGAGGGATGGGCTAAATAAGTGATGCTCATTAAGTTGTGCACTTGTCCAGATGAGCACTGAGTGTTGCATGGACATGTTGAATCACTATTGTACGCTTGAAACTAATATTACACTGTATGTTAACTAACTGGAATTTAAATAAAAACTTAAAAAAAAAGAAATTGACCTAGATTCATAGCCAGCACATATCAGGGATGCCATTCACATAGACTACACTATGTGGTACCTCACAGTCATGCAAAATTTTGATCCTGCTTGGATTTAAATCCTTGTTCTCCTACCTACTAGCTTGTGTGATATGAAGCAAGTTAGCCTTTCTGAGTTTAGTTTCCTCTGCTACTAGTATGAGCACTGAGTCAGATAACACAGTACTAGGTACAATATTTAGCTTATGTTTTGCTCATATTTGATGATTTTTCTATATTGCCACCTGTTAATTATAGGAAGACATTGACTCTGGATCTGTATTAGAATAGGGATTTTTCCATCGGGGTATTTTGCCTCATTAAGAAGCAGCTTTACATATTGTTATGGTTAACACACAGACTTGCACACCAGCTATGCAACTTTGAGTGAGTTAAAGAGTCACTTCTTCAGTTTCCTCTTCTGTAAAATGTGGGTAATAGTAGTACTTCCCTCGCAAGGGTGTGTTGAGGATTAAACGAGTTAACATTTGTAAAGTATTTGGATCAGTTCCTTCTTTCCTTCCTCCCTTCCTTCCTTCCTCCCTCCCTTCCTTCCTTCCTTCCTCTCCATTTTCTAGTTACCATTTATTCATCCCTTACAGTGTGCAAACCAGGAGAGCGTTTTATATGCATCATCTTATGTAATGTTCCCAATAACCTATTAGGTAGGTTCCATTACTATTCCCATTTTATAGATGAGGAAACTGTAGTTCAGGAAATTGAAATAACTTGTCTAAGGGCCTACGGCAAAGCTATAATTCAACAGCAGCAAGAATGTCATTCTCTCACGTGCCTTCTCGTTCATCTCCATTTTCAGAGCAGTCTAGTAGTGAGACCCTCATCATCAGAGGTGCTCAAGAAGGGACCTTCCCTTCGTCTTTGCTCCATGATGGCTGTTGCAACCAGAGCTGGGACAGTCTATGATATACATTTAGCACCATATAGATATGTGTTAAAGTCTTATGGAAACCCAGAATGCTGAAGACTACTAAAAGAAATTGGTGAATTATTGTGTAGGGACTGAAAAGGGTGGGCAGAATTATGGTTTTAATTCATGAACATAAGATAAAAATAAAAAATTATCAAGAGCATCAATATATCTTTTAATTGATATTTGGAAAATTGAGTTAATCACACTTTTCATTATCATCATTGATCCTTGCAAGGGTCCTTTCTTGAATGTGTGTATGTACATAAGAGTGTATGTTTATATATTTAAATGTATATGTATATGCCTGAATCTATGCATGCTTGTATTTATTACCTTTCACTTCCTAACTCTCTCCCTTTTCTGTTGGGCAGCCATTCTAATGTATTTAATGTGTATGTTTTCATTTGAAAGTGTATTATTGTTCTCTGGGTGTATATTTTTAATTCACAGAAAGGACATTGTGAAATATATATTTTATTTTCTTCCTTAATTTTCTTCACTCATCACTTGTCTTTGAAGAATGATCTGGGGGCGCCTGGCTGGCTCAGTCAGTGGAGCATGTGCCTCTTGATCTCGGGGTCGTGAGTTCGAGCCCCACATTGGGTGTAGAGCTCAACAATAGTAGCAACAAAAGAATGATCCATATTCTTTTATGTATACCTTGCTTCTAATTGCTCCAAGTACTCCATGGGGTAACTCTATCACATTTGACTTGTCTACACATGGACACCTTGTTTTCAACTTCTGTCACCACAATGAGGTTATTATTCTATTATTCTTAGTATGCATTGTAGTTAGTGAGAGTTCTCATGACAATCTGATTATATCCTTATAGATACAATAGAAGCCCTCTTTTTTTTTTAAGTGTTCAGGGATAGTACTTGGTAACTTAGAAAAATTATTGAAACTGGGAGTTGTAAAAGCCATATATAATTTAAAGGTTTATTTTAACTTCAAATGTTTAAGTGTACTTTTATTAGCCTTAAAAAAACTGGGGTAAAAGCTTTTGTTGATCTGATACACTTATATATATATTGGGAATTGATATATAAGCTAATATAGATAGCTAAACCATAGCATTAGCTAACATCACCATCACCTCACATAATGCCCATTTCTTTTTTGTGGTGAGAACATTTAAGATCTACTCTCTTGGCAACCTTCAAGCGTGTAATACAGTATTGTTAACTATAGTCCCCATGCTGTATATTCGATCCCCAGGAGTTACTCATTGTATAATTGGAAGTTTGTACCCTCTGGCCAACGGCTCCTCAGTTGCCAGTTCTACTCTGTTTCTATTCTACCCTGTTTCTATGAGTTCAGCTTTTTTAGATTCTAAATATCTCTGTGTCTTATTTCACTACTTTTGGTTTTATATAGTATGGGCCTGCTTTTGGAATTTATTTTCACATTTCTTATATAAATGACATGCCAAGTGACTTATGAGCTTTTCCTATTTTACTTTCTTTAAAGAGAAGTAAGAACTTAAATATATTGTGGAGAATTCTAAGTGCAGAATTTTTTTGGATTGTTAAATTTTCTCTTTCTTACAGTTGTCCTACCAACATTACTTGTTTTTATCCAAAGTATTTCCAAAGCATTTGACTTTGTTTTCAGAATAATGATTGTTGCCTTTTCACTCTTATATTTTTTTAGTTTATGTATGTAGCATATAGCCACATAGAATGAAGCAAATGGGATTCTACAAATGTGATTTTGTTTTAATTTAAAGGGCCCTAGTTATTATCCTAGATTTTGGGCCTCAGGCTTTCTTTACTTAACTGGGGGCTTAGGCCTAGAATCCATGCTCTGATATTTTCAATAAGCATGAAGCCATGCTTGGAATTTTAAAGAGACAGTAGCTTGGAAAGTATATCCCCTATGGCAAAGAGTCATACGTGTATAAGGTAGTTTTAAGCTCTGTGTCTATATTGCCCTCACTATAACCACAGTGTTCAGCCTAGTCTCTGGCACATAAATGAAGCCTAAAATAACTATTTCTTCAATAAATGAATGATTACATTAAAACTTGGAGATAGTTTAAAAATGATTTCTTATTTTTAAAAAATTAAAAAAAATTTTTTTTTTTAAACGTTTATTTATTTTTGGGACAGAAAGAGACAGAGCATGAACGGGGGAGGGGCAGAGAGAGAGGGAGACACAGAATCGGAAACAGGCTCCAGGCTCTGAGCCATCAGCCCAGAGCCTGACGCGGGGCTCGAACTCACGGACCTCGAGATCGTGACCTGGCTGAAGTCGGACGCTTAACCAACTGCGCACCCAGGCGCCCCATTATTTTAAAAATATTTTAATTGAGATATAATTAGATATGATATTGTATAAATATAAGGTGTATAATGTGTTGACTTGATGCACTTACATATTGTGAAATGATAAGCACCATAGGGTTAGTATGCTTTCTGATCCTACCTTGTGCCATCTGGAACACTTTGGTATTGACTGAACGAAAAGGATTTCTCTGGGCTATTGCATTTTAAGAAAAACCTGATTTTTTCTAACTTCACTCTTAGTAGAAAAGGGGTATTTTTGTTTCACTTTCCCTAACCAAAGAGAGTACTACTGATTATTGCTGTAATAAGAATGTTTATTCTTAAAACAGTGGCTGCTAAATAAATATATATATATTTATTATATATAATATAATACAATATAATACATATAATATTATATAATAATATAATTATATTAAATTGAATTAAATATACATATAATTAATATATTATTATATATCATATATTATATTAACAAATAATATTAAATATAGATATAATTAATATTAAATTAAATTAAATATATATTGTATAATATATATAATATAATATTACATATATAGGTACATATATACGTATATGTATAATTTTTTTCCCCACAGAATCCTTTTATACAGAATTTAAAGCTGATTGGACTACTTTAGTTTTGGAAAATGTACTGGAAAAGTGGATTTAGAATGCATTTTCATACCAAATTCTAAGAAACAGAGAGAACATTGATAGATGGATAGCTGGATATATGTAAAGTCCTCACATTTTTATTTATTTATTCATTAAACAAATATTTATTACCATTCTACTATGTGCCAGTCACTATGATGAAAAATATTGACTATATTACTGCTTTCATGGAGCTTGCATTTTAATCACTCAGAGCTAAAAAAATTTTTAAAGGAGCTAAAGACGTATCAAATCTAATGGAATAAGGTCTAGAAAGGAAATAAAAAAGGATGAAAATGAGGAATGATAGAGAAGACTGCTCTGGGATGGTTCTTCCCAGGAGGTAATGTTTATGTTGAGACCTGGAGGAGAAGGAGCAGCCAGGGACCAGGGAAGGCCACACTCACAGAGGGAGCCTCCAATTTTATGTGCTTTGGGACTTCTGTTAATCATTTCAAAGAAGTTCTAGAGGCATATAAAATCTCTTTTTTTTTTAATTAAAAAAAAATGAAGTCAGTAGAGAGATCTACTAAATACCAAGGCAATTTAGGTTTTATATAAACACTATCCACCCTCTCCACTCTAAAACAACCGGAAACAGTTTAATGGACACATTTTCATGCTGATTTTTGTCTCAAGGATTCTTGTCTGTAATTCTTGTTGCGCTGTCTGTAGTGCTGGAACACACTTTCCGTTTTAAATATGTAGCCTGATAAAGAGGGGAAAAAAGGAAACATATAGAAGAACATGTGTGACTTGCCAGTTTAAGGATCTGGATAATTCATTCTCAGCAGATTATGACCAGTTTCCTATTTTGTAGATTATCCTCTTCTGTTGATTATTCTCTTCTTAGTTTTTCTCTTTCCACCCTCCTTGTTATTACACTGCTCATTAGCATTTCTATTAAGCCATTCTGAAGAGGGGAAAAATCAATCAAGGAAAGGAGCTTCAATTTAAGGCTTGGTGGGTGAGAAGTTGAATCTATTGGCTAAAATCAGATTATTTTTGGATTCTCTGTGGATTTTCTTTATCCATGTTATTTCTTTCCCCGCTGGCATAGACCAACACAAGCTGATTATATTGTATAACATAGAAACACAGCTAAAGATTTTTGGAGTACAGACATATTTAAACTAAAACTTCTAGGTGACAGTAATTTCAGTGATTACAATTTGAAGAGTGTTGAGGTGATGTTAGTAATAAGAACAGAGTTTCCACTTAAAAGACATGACATGTTGGTGCCTGTAGCCACAGGGTCTAACACCTATAGTAAGGGATTCTTTATTTAATTCAATTTATTTGTTTTTAAGTTTATTTTTGAGAAAGAGAGAGAGGAGATAATCCAAAGCAGCTCTGAGCTGTCAGCACGAGCCCGACATGGGGTTTGAACCCATGAACCATGAGATCTTGACCTGAGCTGAAGTCAGACGTTTAACCAACTGAGCCACCCACGCACCCCTAGTAAGGGATTCTTTACATGCTGGAAGTAGCCGACCCTGCATCACAAAAAATATACCAAGTTATGTTCCTGGCCCTTCCCTATTTATGACAATACCCTTTAACCCACAGGAGCTCAGTTCTTATTAGTTAGGGTCTAGGGCAACAGAAACAGTGCATTTGAAATATTAACCATAAATGTGAATAAAGCCCAGGCACACAACCTTAAATCATGGCCATCACTTACTTCATGTTTGTAAATCTTGGAAAAGCCTCCATGTTCTTTATATAGCCTGGAGCTATTTCTTTTTGAGTGACCAGAGGGGTGAGCGGTTGTACAGCCACGGAATGCTTGAGGAAAGGGGGATTGAAGACCAGGTTCCATGGGTAGGTCAGAAAAGGACATGGGGAGAGTCTGTGTCCTTGGTGGAGATGGATTTGTGCTGAACTTGCAAAATGTACGAGTTCAGTGTCATCTGTTTTCAGTATTTCCTGAACAATTGATTTATTCCACATTATTAATGAACTTTGCAGCAGTTCCACTTGTCAGAGCCTACTCTGTAGGGGTCAATAATGAGAGGAAACCTGATGTTAGTGAATCCAGCTTAAGTGATTCTGTCATGCTAACGATTCAATATATCAGGACAAATGTCAGCTCCTTCCAATATGTTAATTCCTCTGATCCTATTTGCATAAACTACAGTCAATGAAATACAAGCTCCCCCTCTAAGATAGTTAATGGAGATTTGTAAAGGATTTTTAATTTCCTTTTTTTTTTTTTTTTGTCTCCTTCAACATAAATTCTGAAGTTAAAAAAGGGACACAGAAAGCAAGAATCACAGATTGGGAAAAGGATGTAAAATATAACAAAAGTGAAAATATAAAGGCATATACTAAGATCCACGGGTATAAATATAGTAGTTTGTTAAGAATTTGTGCTTTTGTACTTACTGATTTCAAGAGGAACACTTATTTTTTAAAGAAACTTGGGAGCAAAGCACTGGTGTATTCTTCTTATATTTTGAGTTCAGTTTTCACTGTCTCTGGTCTCCTGAAGTCAATCACCAGTTCATGAGTTTTCCCAAAGGACATTATATCTGGGTTTCCTATCTCTCCTCCTAACCCACATTATTTCTCTGGGGCCACTGCCATGTGACAACAATGTTTATTTTAGAATCGCCATTTCTTTTGCTCTCAAGTTCAAGGTGAATATCTATCACAATTTGAAATTAAGATTAAGAAATCAGAATTTCTTTTTCTCAGATGAAATACATAGTTATCTGATTTACCCACTGAAGTCATTTCCCTTCTCTTTTAAAAAAATTTTTTTTACAGCCTTTAAGATTTCTATTCTTTTGGAGTTCTACAAGTTTTTGTCAGTTGGTTGGCACCTGGGACTTATTAGCTTTCTGTATCTATCTGCACTGCTGGCAAAACATTTCTCTTGTCCACTAATTTCCTTGGCTTTTGTTTTGCAGTGTGGCTCAACATTTTACTTCCTCACCCATGACCGTTAGTATAGAATACTTTATTCATGTAATTTTGACAGAAATAAAATAAAACCACAGTAGACCTAGAATTTTATTGTTGACATTTGCTTAGTAGTTTCATGCCTCCCAGCAGTGAAAACCAGAGGTGGTTTTCAGGCTCACTTACAGGAGAGAGAACAATGATGAAGCTAATGGCAGAGAGCACCATCAATCAACAAAGAGCAGTATCAGCAATACGGACTGGATTTTCCATTTTTGCTGAAGTGCTTACCTGCCATTGGCCTGGTGACCTGTCTGTATGTCTGTTTTTTTCAGGGTGCAAGATGAGTTTATTAGTTATCCAAACCATTTCCCTTGCTTAAGTTGTTATGTTTCATCTTCTTTGAGCCTCATTTAATTTTAAATATGCAGACCTTAGTACTTTGGAAATCACTACAATGAATTGTTCAGAACACATTTTGCTCATCATTTGCCCTAATACATACCATTGGGATTAATATTTTCATGTGTTCACCAGCTACAGCGAGTAGGTAAGAGTGTTTTATTAAGACATCTGTGGTATTTAAAGCACAGGATGGTGGTCCAGTATTACAAGTCCAATTAATAAGTGAGCCGTTACCACACCTTGAGTTTCTAAAGATAGCCTCTGATGTGTGAATAACTTGAGAGAGTTCATTTATCCTCTATTTTTACCTTTAGGAGTCAGCTAGATTTTAAACTCTGAGAGAACAAAGACTGACTTTCCTTTGTTTTGCCATGATAATGAACACAATGCTATGCAATATAATAATGTCTATATATCTTGTGGAGTTTTCTAAAGGAAAAAGGGTCTCCTTTTCTGTATCTATGTTGTTTTGTATAACAAATTCCTAAAAGGTTTAAAAAGAATCATCAAATTGGGATTGGCATTTTTCAGGTTGGCCAAGAAACACGGCTGATTTGGAAGTTAAATCTTCCTCATCTCTGCTACTAAAAAGCTTTCTAACTTCAGCTGGGCCAGGTCACAAATGTGTCGTAAAAAATTAATCTGGGTGCTCCCTTTGGCCTGCCATCCCATGTCAGGTGCTCAGGGTTCTCCCTCTAATGTTTTTTAGATCTACTGGCTTATCCCCTGTCCCTGGTTGTGTCCTGACAGTGCCTCATTCTCTGAGCACTGAGTCACCAGTTTTTTCCTCTGATACCCAGATTTAGGCTAATATTCTACCATCCTAATTGGAAAGGATATAGGACTTCCTCTGTTCCCTTGATACCAATTATCATGTATGAGGGGCCTTGTGGAGACAACGTCCTTGTGTGTGTTTGCTTATCACCTGATATGTACAAGTAGAAAGACAATTGGATTAGAAGTCAGAAGGTGGGAGGTTTTGTGTCTTCTAACAGTTATTACTAGTGCTCGGTTTTGGAAAATGTCTTGATCTGACCTCCTTGATGATTGCATTTCATCATCCTCTAAATGGGCAGGGTCAAGAGAGGAGGCATCTGTGTAGATGGTAGGCCAACTGCAACATGCTCTCCTAAAGTAAGGCTCTCTCTCGCTTCATCCTTTTGCTTCTCTCCTGTCCTTTTCTTCCTCTTTGACTTAACTTGGTCTTTCCTTCTCTTCATTCCATTTCTTCTTTCCTCCTTCTTTCTCTTCCTTTCTTTTCAACTACTGCCTTCCTTTTTCCCTCCCCTTACTTTGTCTCAGCCAACCTTCCTCCCTTCTTCTAGCCCTTTGATCTTTCTTCTCCTTCACTCTCACCCCCACACTGTAGTCCTTAAAGGGCATGCAGTTGTTCACTATATGACAACATTGTAGGGAAGAAGCAGAATAAAGGAAACTATAGAGACAAAAATAAGGGAGAAGTTAGTATGAGGCTGGGCAAAAGGAAGGAGAGAAACATGATTAGGTAAAATGTCCTCATTATCTTTGAGGAAGAAAACACATTCTTCAGGAAAGATAAAGCTTTTCCTGATAATTAGGTCTAAAGCAAACTTCTTATATGAATCTTCTTATGGGAGACACACAAATTTTTTTCTCAACAGATCCATACAACTAAGCAATGGCAGGTTTCCAGATGTTTATCATATGACTTCACATAAGCTGAGGGTGTCAGACAAGAATCTCAGTTCTGTTCGGGGTCAGCACATGTTCTAGTGTTCTGGTGGCTTACCCTCTTGATGAAAAGATTTTATTTAAAGACAAAACCTAGAATACAAAATGCGAACTGAGTTTCCCCCAATGATATCGCATTAAAGTAATCACCTCTAGTGACTTGTTCTTGGATCCTCCTGATCATACTGGAGCCAGTCTCTTGCAAAGTCTCCTCACTTATGTCTTGAAGCACAGGTCAATCTCACATGTATTCACATGCAAGCTGGTGAGCTAGAATATCCACGCAGCATCTGCTGAATTTTTCCTTCTTGCTCTGGCCTGTTTTCGTAAGACTTTGACCTCAAAACTACTTGAGACTTTGTACTCTAGCCATTACAGCCAGTGCCTCGCAGGAGCTTCATTAATTGTGTTGTGGCTGAGTGCTCCCCAAAATGCTGTGATTATTCAGTATTCCTTAAGAGGCCAAGCACCAAGAGATTTTAGGTGACTCTAGTTCCTTAAGTCCTCAATGTGCCAAAGCTCTGAGTTTAATGCTGGTGAAGTAGGGAGACGAACATCTACTGTTAATCACACTCTCTCACAGGGCTGCTGGTGGCCTATCTCAAAGAGTCTGTAGCAGAAACAGCTCCTTTACTTTCTTCCTTCACACTCTTCCCCAGAGGGCATTAGTGATTCCTGGCACCAGGTCAGGAGACACACATGCCCTTCCCCCTCCTCAGAAACAAACTCCTTCCTCAACTTCTGCTTAAAAATAAGCTCATTCATATGAAGGCCTGAGGACACCCACACCAGTAATTCACCACATAGCTCCCACAATGTGAATCGAGTAACAGAAGCGAATAAAATAATGTTGAAGAATAAATACAGTCTTCAAATGTTGTTTCATATATACAATTTATTTCTACCATTAAAATATGCTGATTATTATTTGTAGAAAAATTTTTAGGACAGAAAAGAATAAAGGTTGTTCTTCCTTGAAAATCAAATGGACAGTGCCATGGGAAACATGGCTGTGGAATCAGTGATGATGTCTTTGACTGCAAGTAACAGAAAACTAACTCAAATTGCCCAATTTAACAAGGAATCTAAGGAGAACAGAGTTGCAGTTCTAGTAGTTCTTTAGCATGCTAGATTGTCTTCTATGTGATTCTCTTGGCTCTTCCCTCTCCATTTATTGTTTTTATTTTTAGGCAAACTCACAGCATCTGTCTCAGGGGCATATCCAAAGAAGACAATGTCCAGAAGAAGCAGAAGACTGTCTTTCTGTCTTCATTTATTAGTGACAGAACTTTTCCCTGTCACTGCCAAGCAAATAGCTGTTCACGTCTCACTGGCCAGAATTAGCTCACAGCTCACACGTCCATTCTGAAACCAATAGTTGCAAGGGGAACAACACTAATTTAATTGGCTTAGATTAATCACATGGGGGTGGGAGGGAAGTCAGGGAGTTAACCATCAGGACCACTCCAGCGCTTATGAAATCATGCAGTATGTCAGTTGTCTGTGGACAATAGTTAGGTGCCCCTAGCCTTTGACCTCTTAGTTCTGCCCTGATGGACCCTAGATGGACCCTAGAGGCACTCGTTGTGTCACAAGCCCAGTAATTGTGCAGGTAGCCACAAACTTCATTTAAAGTCTTTTCAGCTTTGAAACTCCTTTGAAAAGATAGTCAAACAGAAAATAAATGAAGTCAAATATAATCTCTCTCCTAGTTACTCTAAAACCTTTATCTTTAGCTCTAACCTCTCTTGTGAGCTTTGGCCATGCTTATCTAATTACCTAATGGATATTCATGCAGTGGATGTGGTAGTGTGGCATTGTCTCCATTTCAACTGTCTTCTATTGGGCCTTCTTAAAGTGCAGGGTCTGGAAAGCAAACAAACAAAATAAACGAACACAACACTACATTTCCCAGACTCCCTTGTAACTAGGCTTCTGGATTCAAAATAGGTTCTGCCTACTAGATGTGTTCTTGTAAGATTGGCAAGGCAGAAGTGAAACAAGGCCATGGTCTGGCTGCTTTGGCTTGTGTTACTATCAAGGAAGGCCAGGGACGTGGTGGACTTTTCCACAGCACTGGATCAGGGTCCAGTCACTGGCTTTGTGGCTATGGAGAGCAGTTGTAGTGACAGCAACAGCTTCATGATTCCAGATCACAGTTATGGCAGTGGGTTCTTGACATCAAGAATTACTGTGGTGGTCTCTTGAACCTTCTTCATCTTGATGCTGGCAAAGGCAACAATTCCCCTGGCAGACCAGTTCAGCAGTATTTCTCTGGCAGTTATTTCTGGAGGATCATCCAGGAAACCTCTTCTCTAGTGCTTCCGGTTACTTTTAAGCATTTAATTCCCTGTTTACATTTTTTCCTGCTTAAATTAACTCAAGTGTTTTTTGGCTGAAACATGATTGGTACAATATTCATTGTCACTTCAAATTCAAATTGTTTCAAATGACATAGTAGTCACCTCTCCTAACTAGCTCTTACTTCTGACGTCCTTAAGTATTGTCCTCATAGTTATTTTCTTTCTCCCGCTTCCCTTTCTTTCATAGCCAATCATATCCTTCAAAATGCCTCTCTTGATGTGTACCTTTCTTTCTAGTCCTTATGCTGGCAACAAGACTAGACATTACCAGCTCTCAGGCCTGGAATATTTAAATACAGGCATACCTCAGAGATAATGCAGGCTCAGTTCCAGACTATCACAATAAAGCGAGTGTCACAGTTAAGCAAGTCAAATGAATGTTTTGTTTCCCAGTGAATATAAAAGTTATGTTTACACTATACTTTTTTAGCCTATTAAGTGTGTGCTAGCATTATGAATTAAAAACCAATGTACATGCCTTAATTAAAAAATACCTTGGTAACCGTCACCTGAGCTTACAGCAAATCATAATCACTGATCACAGATCACCAGAGCAAATATAGTAAGTTTGAAATACTGTGAGAATTACCAAAATGTGACACAGTGACACCAAGTGAGCAAATGCTGTTGAAAGAATTTCATAGACTTGCTTAACACAGAGTTGCCAGAAATCTTGAATTTGTAAAAAAAAAAAAAAAAAGGCAAAAAATCCAGTATCTGTGAAGTGCAGTAAAGTGAAGCACAATAAAACAAGGTATGCCTGTAGTATCTTGGCCATCCTCTCTCTTTTTTTATATAATATGAAATTTATTGTCAAATTGGTTTCCATACCACACCCAGTGCTCATCCCAACAGGTGCCCTCCTCAATGCCCATCACCTACTTTCCCCTTCCTCCCACCCCCCATCAACCCTCAGTTTATTCTCAGTTTTTAGGAGTCTCTCATGGTTTGCCTCCTTCCCTCTCTGTAACTTTTTTTTTCCTTTCCCCTTCCCCATGGTCTTCTGTTAAGTTTCTCAGGATCCACATAAGAGTGAAAACATATGGTATCTGTTTTCTCTGTATGACTTATTTCACTTAGCATAACACTCTCCAGTTCCATCCGCGTTGCTACAAAGGGCCATATTTCATTCTTTCTCATTGCCAAGTAGTATTCCATTGTGTATATAAACCACAACTTCTTTATCCATTCATCAGATGATGGACATTTAGGCTCTTTCCATAATTTGGCTATTGTTGAAAGTGCTACTATAAACATTGGGGTACAAGTGCCCCTATGCATCAGCACTCCTGTATCCCTTGGGTAAATTCCTAGCAGTGCTATTGCTAGGGTAGGTCATAGGGTAGATCTATTTTTAAATTTTTGAGGAACCTCCACACTGTTTTGCAGAGTGGCTGCAATCTTGGCCATTCTCAACTCCATTTCTCTCTATTCTTTAATTTATCATGCCCCAAGTGCCAATTTATCCTCATAAATTATTATTTTTATTGTATTACTGCAATTTAGTGCAACATATCTTAAACGATTTTTCTAAACTCTTAGCCTTGCATTCAGTGTTCTCTAAAATATTGTCTCAATCTATCTTCTCAAGTTTATATCCTTTGGGGGGACTGGGTAATTTGTTGAGAATTTACCAAATGAGAGGTGCAGTCTTATGTGCTTGACTGGGAATTTCATTAAATCTTAGCAGCCCTTCAAGCTAAGTACTATAACACCTATTTCCACATGAGCAAATGGCAACTTAGGTAAGTTAAATATCTTTTCCAATGTAAAAGAGCAAACCAATGGTAAACCCAAGATCCAAACCTATACTGAGTGGTTTTAATGCTCAGTATCATGTGTATATGTGCAAATTCTCTCCCATAGTCACAGTGTCTATTGAGTGTCTCTGGAACATGCACATGCCCACTCTTAGACCTATACTTTTGTATTTTTCTCTCTCCTCTTCATGAATCCCCTGTCCCTCTATTCATCTAAGTTTCAAATCTCAGTCCAGATGTCTTCTCTTCTATGAAATCTAGTTTGAACTCTCTGGAAAAATTTTGACATTTGTTTATTAACTGGCAATTGGCATTATGAAAACTCATATTGGAATGTGGTGTTTTTTTCTTTACTTGCTTACCTATTCATGCAGAAGACTTCCTCCAATACCCAATAGATTCATTGGAACAAAGATGACATTCTGTATTTCTATGACTCCTGTATCCACTTCAGGTCTGGTAGAAAACACACTGAACTTGGAACTAGCAGAGTCTGTCTTTATCCCACCACTTATTAGCCTTAAGACTTTAGATGAGGAAATAACTTGGGGGAAATCTTTTTCCTTATTTGTAAAAGAGAGCTAAAAAATACCTTCTTTCTCTTTCTTGCCAGGCATTGGTTCTTAGCCCTTACGATTACGATGAAAACTATAGGACTTTCTCTGGTGACAAAATGTGCTTGTACACAAATACACAAATTATTTACACAGTTGAAGGGATTCCTATGCTTCTTTTTTTTTTGAGAGAGAGAGAGAGAGACACACACAAAGTGCAAGTAGGGGAGGGGCAGAGAGAGAGGGAAACACACAATGTGAAGCAGGCTCCAGGCTCCTAGCTGTCAGCACAGAGCCCAACGCCAGCTCGAACCCACGAACTGTGAGATCATGACCTGAGCTGAAGTTGGACGCCTAACTGACTGAGCCACCCAGGTGCCCCTGGATTCCTATATATCTTGAAGTCATTCATGGACTTTGGTTAATAATCTCTTTCTTTTTTTTTTTAATGTTTATTTATTTACTTTTGAGACAGAGAAAGAGAGAGAGAGACAGAGAGAGAGAGAGAGAGAGAATGAGCAGGGGAGGGGCAGAGAGAGGGGGAGAGAGAGGGAGAGACAGAATCCCAGACGTGGGGCTCCATCTTATGAACCGTGAGATCATGACATGAACTGAAATCGAGAGTGGGATGCTTAAGCAAATGAGCCACCCAGGTGCCCCAAATTCCTTTCTTAAGAGTTGCTATGAGATAAAAAATATATATTCATAAATATGTACCTGATAAAATATTGAATGGGAAAGCTCTATATAAGCTTATAAAATATTATATGAAGCCAGATGGCACTGAGCAAAGAATTAAGTAAGTAAATAAATGAACCTTAGGATTTGTAGGGATCTTAAGAATTCATTTAATTCATCCTTCCTGTTTTCAAGAAGGGTTTTCTTAGAACTAGTTTAGATGATTACAGTAAAGAACTCCAGAGAAAAGAATTCCTACAACCCAGACTTACTGCAATAAGTCATTGTCAAAAATTGCTTTCTTGGATGTAAAGAAGCAATTCATACAAGAAGGCATACACATTTCCAGCGAACGTGTGGAAAAAATATCATGCTAACTGATAGTTAAAGAAATGCAAATTAAAACCACAGTGGAATATCATTCTTCATGTATCACATTGTGGTTAGTAAATATAATAATTAGCCAGTGCTGGTAAGCCAGTGGTATCCTCATGTGTTGCTAGTGGGGAAAGCTTGGTTTAAGCTTTCTGGAGGGCAATGGCAATAGGTAGAAAAAATCTTACAATTGCATACTTCTACTAATTGGTTCTGGTTTTAGAACTTCCCTCTATGGTGCACTGCCACCCTCTAGTTATCAAAAAGTGTAAAAATGTATTTACAAGGGTGTTATTGAAGCATTATTTATAAATACCAAAAATTGAAGACAATGTAATTAATTATAGGATTGGCTAACTAAATTTTAGCATATTCATGTAAGGGATACTATGATTCTCTTACAAATTGTAGAATACTCAAACATATAATTTAAAAATGTTCACATGAGATTGCTATAAAAAAAGAAACCTTGTAAAATTATATGTAGGGAACAAAAAAAAAATGTATGCATAGAAAGCAAAGCCAGAGAGAACATTTACCAACATGATAATACTGGTTATCTTTGGGTGAAGAGAAAATAAAGTTTGTAATTTTATTTTTTTGTTTATTTGGGCTTTTTTAAGGTTTTAAAGAGTAAACATGCATTAATTTTAATTTTTAAAAATGTTTTACTTATTTTTGAGAGAGAGAGAGAGAGACAGAGTGCCAGCAGGGGAAGGGCAGAGAGAGACAGAGACACAGAATCTGAAGCAGGCTCGAGGCTCTGAGCTGACAGCACAGAGCCTGACGCAGGGCTCGAACTCATGAACCGTGAGATCATGACTTGAGCCAAAGTCGAAGCTTCACTGACCGAGCCACCCAGGCGCCCCTGTATTAATTTTAAGAGAAGAAACAAACTGTCAAAAGTATGTTTACATCTGATGTCAGTTCCTCTTGCTTTTCTAAGTTTATTTATTTATATATCTTTATTTTTATTTTAGAAAGAGAGAGAGAGCATGATCAGGGGAGACGTGTAGAGGGAGAGAGAGAGAAAGAGAGAGAGAGGGAGAGAAAGAGAGAGAATCTTAAGGAGACTCCACACCTATGCTGAGCCTGATGCAGGGCTCAACCCCATAACCCCAGGACTATGACTGAACTGAAATCAAGAGTTGGACACTCAACTAACTAAGCCACCCAGGCACCCCTTGCTTTTCCAAGTTTTAATGAAATGGAGTATAGTTGATCATCTTCCATGCAGAACATTGACATAATTTGTGATCTTTTTAAAGTTCCTCTTACATGTGGCCAATGCAAGTTTCTTTCTTTTTTTCTCCTAATTTGCATCTTATTTGGCTTCATTGATTCTCTTTTGGTATTGTATTATGTACCCAAAACTTACTTCTGAAGACATTAACCTCTCTCTCTCTCTCTCTCTCTCTCTCTCTCTCTCTCATGTTTTGGTTTTCTTTGCCATGAATTTAGGAAGGAGATTTCTTTTTCCAAACTACAGTTTGTATGTGCACTGTGGTTGGGGTAATCAGTGGCATAAAAAGACATTAGGAACTTAGATTCTGAGTACCTGGTTTGAGAACCAGTCTTTTCTTAGTTATATAAATTTTTAATCTTTAATCTCTCACAAACTGAGTGTTCTTATCTGTAAATGGCAACAGTAGTAGTAGTCATCATCATCATCATCATAATAATCATAATAATACATACCCAATTGATGTCAAAGGGCTGTATTAATGGCTAAATGAGGTAATGTATTTGAGAAAGCTTTGCAAACCCCAAAGTACTCTAACACCACAAATCTAAGTTGTGTTTGTTCTCTTGTCAAGTAGATTGGCAAAGACATGGGGGAGAAGGAGGTGCTTCAGAGAAGCTGAGAACCCTTAGTTTTCCTAACGACTCAGAATTATGGATGCATGATGTTAGTATACAGTCATCCCTCTTTGCAGTTTTGCTTTCTTCAGGTTTAGTTACCCACAGTGAACCGAGGTCTGGAGGCAGATGATCCTTCTTCCAAGGAATTGCCGGAAGGTTGAAGTAGCCCAATGCCATGTCACAATGCCTATGTCACTCACTTCATTCCATCTCACCATGTAGGCATTTTATCATCTCACATCATCACAAGAAGGTTAAGTACGGTAAAATAAGATATTCTGAGAAAGATACCACATTTATATAACTTTTACTACAGTCTATGGTCATAATTGATCTATTGCATTATGGTTATTGTTGTTAATCTCTCACCATGCCTAATATATCAATTAAACATTATCATAGGTATGTATAGGAAAAACCATAGTATATGTCGCGTTTGTTACTATCTGTGGTTTCAGGTATCCACTGGGAGTCTTGGAATGTATTCCCTGTAGATAAAGGGGGACTACTGTATACCAATTTGCTCATATCCTGGCTTCCTATTCACTCCTTCTGCCTTTGTCCTTCCTTCTGTCTTCCTCCACATTAAAAACTCAAATATGCTAAGAGAAAGCTTTCACTTTTTAAATAGCCTAAATTGGCACAGTTTTCTTTTTCACCATCTCTGAAAATTAACATGTGACCAAATCATTTCACCTCTGGTAGCAGAGATGTATGAGACTATACTCTTCTGTAATGCCAGAAAAACATAATCCAATTTAGTAGAGGCAAAGAAAGAAAAGGATGGTGATAAATTTCTACATAAATGCTCATGTTGGCATGAGATCATCTACAGTCCTCTTATTTGTCAAATAAAGAGATGGAGATTCAGGGAGTTAGAGTCACTTTCTATCACAAAGTCTGTAGCAGAATCAAGACTCAAGCCCAGGTATTCAGAACAAAGCTTAGTACGTTATATCACACTTTTCTCCTGGCTTCCATTTCTGAGACTCACCAAAAGCTTCAAGACCAGAGAACATAATTTGCCATCTTATACTTAGAAAATTCCATCAGTTTTTCTGTGAGTATGATTGTATATGGGAATAAAGTGGAATGTGGAAACAATTGGCAGATTTTCCAATATTCAAATGTGATAAAGTCATCATTAACCAATCAAAGCATTCTTTGGATCCTGTCAGTCGATGTTAAGTCTCAGTAATAAATTATATACGCTGGTCATTTTGCTTTGTAGTGGGTGAATATATCTGATTCTGTTTATTCAGTGGTGTTGTCTTAGTTTTAAAAGATAAATCTGGGATTGCCATCGTGACTTTTTCTTCTTGGTTATGTTCCATCCTCACTCCAGATTTTACAGTAATTAATGCAAAGGAGGCTTTCTTTTCTTTTTTTGGATTGCAAATGTGAGTGTGTTAAAGTTTCTAGGGACAGAAAAGATAAGTGGCTGCTGCTTTGTTTTCTCTTGCTTCCTCCATATATGAAACCATTCTGATAGATCTGCAGGAAGAGATTTAGTCACAGATGGCAGAGGTCAGTGTCTTGTGTATTCAATGTAGTCAATAATAAAGTCAGGACTTATGCTAACTGAATGTTAATAAGGAAGCACAAGGACCTTGGAAAGTCATTATGTCTGGTCATTTGTTTCATAATATTACTCCAACAGGCTCAGGAGGCCAAGGCAGAGAGATTTTTAAACAAGTATTAAGAAAAGGCCAGAAAAATAAGGAAACAATTGAAATGCTACATAAATTATAAGGTTCATGTGATATACTATACCTCAGCAGCAGAAGAATTTTAAATGTAGTTTCTGTGTAGCAGAGGGAATAGTATTACTTCTTATTGAAGGAAATTTGGTTTTTTATCCAAATCAAAACGTTGTGTCTTTCTTGTCTAAATAGTATGATTCTTTTTACATATAATGGTCTCTGACAGGCACTAATTACGGGTCCTTTGGATGAAGATAGTAACATAAAACTGGCAGTATTTTTCATGGAAGAAGATTTATGCATCACTGCATTTGGGTAAGTAGGTGGGGAGAAGCAAAGACCGGGTGACTAGTACAGACAATGCATGTAAATGTAAACCAGCTTCCGTCTCCCATTCTTTGCATGCTCCTCCTAAACTCATTTCTTCTGAGTATGAAGATTAACACTGTATCTATGTATTCAACCCTGTCTTGGGTTTCATCCCAGCTTCCTTTCTGATCTTTCATTCTTTATCCTCTGTTGGTCACTATGCCCATGAAGCAGAAAAGGAAGCCACGGTGGCCCAAGTTAGACACACACATATAAAAGGAATAAATTTGTCATTGTGTTATGATAAGGCCTCAAAGGGATGCAATATCAGTTTGCATTGTCCCTAAGAAGGATGCATCCTGGTTCCTCAGGGAAGGCAGGAGCACTAAGAGATCTTTTCTCCATACTGATTTATAAGTACCAGGAGATACACACTTCACCAAAGGCCCAGCTAATTAACTAATGTTGAAACAGGATTGCATTGTTTTAAAGCTTAAAGTCCTTCAGACTTTAAGAGTTCCTTTCTGAATCTTAGAATTCCTATTAGGCGGTCTTGTTGGTTTATATATCCATCCATTCATTTGACATTTATAGAACTCAGGTTCCACTCAGAGCCTAGAGCCTGCTTTGGATTCTGTGTCTCCCTCTCTCTCTGTCCCTACCCCACTCGTGCTCTGTCTCTCTCTCAAAAATAAATAAACATTAAAAAATATTAAAAAAATAATTCCCCTTATATATATCATTTGGTTATCTGATGATAATGTTGTCTTTTTATTTACTCAATCTTTTTTTTAAATTTTTTTTTAACGTTTATTTATTTTTGAGACAGAGAGAGACAGAGCATGAACAGGGGAGGGTCAGAGAGAGAAGGAGACACAGAATCTGAAACAGGCTCCAGGCTCTGAGCAGTCAGCACAGAACCCTACGCAGGGCTCGAACTCACAGACCGCGAGATCGTGACCTGAGCTGAAGTTGGACGCTTAACCGACTGAGCCACCCAGGAGCCCCTTATTTACTCAATCTTCAAAATAAATTGGTTTTATGAATTCATGGGTTTCAAACATAATTTAAATATATTTGATGGTTTTCAGTCCATTGCAATGCTTATACTTATTGGAGTTTCATCTTTGGCCAGTGGGGTCCTCATAAATTTGTTTCTTTTTTTGACATGATCCGGGTAGTCTTAGATTCCTTGCTATCCATTTGATATGTCAAGATGTTTTAGGGGCGCCTGGGTGGCGCAGTCGGTTAAGCATCCGACTTCAGCCAGGTCACGATCTTGCGGTCCGTGAGTTCGAGCCCCGCATCAGGCTCTGGGCTGATGGCTCGGAGCCTGGAGCCTGTTTCCGATTCTGTGTCTCCCTCTCTTTCTGCCCCTCCCCCGTTTATGCTCTGTCTCTCTCTGTCCCAAAATAAATAAAAAACGTTGAAAAAAAAATTAAAAAAAAAAAAAGATGTTTTAAGGTCATCTTGTACATTTCCTAGTACTGACTCCATATCTTTAAAAGCTCTGGTTTAATTTAGTGGAGATGATTTTTCAAGACCACAGCCTTCTGCTATATTTATTTTTGTAGACTTTTCATTAGAAATATATAGGATATACACCACATGTATGTATGATATATATTATGTATGCATATGTGTATATATTGCACTATATAAATGATTTATAGTATGAATAATATATGATATGAATTGTATATCTTATTATATAAATATAAAGATATAAAATAAAACTGAAATAAGTTTTCTAGTATATAACCATAAAATGCTTATAAATTTATACTAATATTTCCGATTTATATTCAGGATTATAGTGGTTTTACTTAACTGGAGCTATTTTATATCTTTATATTCTTAATTCCATATGAAGAAACTTAGTTCTCAAGGACATTAGGGTTAATTGAAATAGAAAATTCCCATAATTATTTGTTATCCCTCTTTATACATACATAATAACAATGTACTTCCAGTTCCAAAAAACTAAAAGTAATTATTTTTTGGTTAATAATTAAATATAATAATAATTATTATTTCAATGTGCTTAGTTTTATACTCCCTACATTTTTTAAAAATTGGGTTTTTTTTATGTTTATTTATTTTTGAAAGAGAGAAAGACAGAGCGTGAGTGGGGGAGGGGCAGAGAGAGAGGAAGACACAGAATCTGAAGTAGGCTCCTGGCTCTAAGCTGTCAGCACAGAGCCCAGCATGGGGCTCGAACTCATGAACTGCAAGATCATGACCTGCGCTTAACCAACTGAGCCACCCAGGCACCTCTTTCCAACATTTTTTAATGGTGTACTGAATGTACATTATTAGATCACATAGCCATTACATGTTATAATTTTTTTCCTTTTAATCTTCACTAAATCTTAATTTTATAAGTAGCTATATATTTAATACTTGACATCAGTCTCTAGTCATCTGGCTTGTTTGTAAGCTTGGCCTCTGGTAGATTCTTCAAGAAGCACTCATGAGGCAGCAGGAACTAAATTATGCTTACTGTCTATCCTTTTCTTTTTGAAGCTCTGTTTTCCTGAACATAGAATCTTTGCTTCCTATTTTATTTTCCTTAAGTATTTTAAATTAGTTACATTGACTTTTGGCATACAGTGTTTTTGAAAAATTTGATGATATCTAATAGTGTTATTACTAAGTGCTCTTTAGTCTAGTTTCCAAAAGAATTCTTTTACTTTAAATTCCTGTGTGTGTGTGTGTGTGTGTGTGTGTTTTAATTAGAATATGCATCTCTTGTTTTTGGTCATTCTGGGTTTGTATTTTCAGGTATATGGTATGAATTTTCAATATGTAATTTCAATTCTTTTTTTTTTCCCAACGTTTATTTATTTTTGGGACAGAGAGAGACAGAGCATGAACGGGGGAGGGGCAGAGAGAGAGGGAGACACAGAATCGGAAACAGGCTCCAGGCTCTGAGCCATCAGCCCAGAGCCTGACGCGGGGCTCGAACTCCCAGACTGAGAGATCGTGAACCTGGCTGAAGTCGGACGCTTAACCGACTGCGCCACCCAGGCGCCCCATTTCAAGTCTCTTTTATTTCAGTAATTTGTCCTTGAATTATAGTCTCTAGAATTTGTTTTAGTACTTACTAACATTGGTTTTCTTCTTTAACTATTCTTACTATCTATATATGGGGTCCTCTTAGTCTTTAATATGTTTTCTTTCCCAAATCATTTTCATCTGTTTCTGATTTTTAAATTTTTTCTTTTTTTTATCTTCCAGTTTCTCATAATGTATCATTTGTGGTGCTTGTTTATTTTTGTTTTCTTTTAATTTAGTCTTACTCCCTAAAATCATTTTTCTTCATTTTTAATTATTTCTTGAGTGTTATGATCTCAATTCTAAGTCATTATACGTGTGACTCCTGTTGCTCTTTCAAACTGCATGATTTTCTTAGTGCCTTTAGCTTATTTTGAAATGTTTTGTTTCAGTTTTGATCTGTTTTTGAGTGAGTTTTTTGGCATGCTTTTGTTGTCTGTAGCTGTGCTCCCCAACATAGTACCTACTAGCCTCATGTGGCTATTTCAAGTTGAGTTAATTAAAATGTAATAAAATTAAACATTTGTTTCTTTGAGCTCACTAGTCAAGAGCCACATGTGTTTAATAGTTACTGTATTGGAAGCACAAATATGGAGCAATTTTATCATGGGAGAAAGTTTTATTGGACAGCCCTGGACTACAGAGATGTTATTCTGTTCCTCAATTATTTTTTCTGTTATAGTCACTATCTAAGATGTAGACTTTCAAACCTTTTTGCTACTCAGTTTTAAATGCATTTGATTTTTCAGAAATATTAGAAGGATGGATAGACCCCTTATACTATAATGCCCTTCTTCATCTCTCGTTACAGTCTTTGTTTTAAAATCTAGTTTGTCTGGTATAAGTATGGCTACTCCAACTTTCTTTTTCCATCCATTAGCGTGATAGATGGAGATTTGGTTTAGACAGCTTTCTTAAGTTCACAGAAGTCCCTTTTCTCTTCTTTACTGTTTGCTTATTTTCATGTAGTGCTAAAAACACACGACTTTAAAAGCAATCCTAGCTTGATCTCTGAGATTTCTTGACAATTTTCCCGGGATCCACTTTTATCTGGACCATTTCCTTTCTTTGTGTCTATTGTCCTCATCCTTCTTTATTTTGATTCCACTCTCAGCAGTGTCTCCTCATTAGGAGACACTGTCCTGGAAGGGATCCCTGGCTGGCCAGTTTCATGTGTGCACAGCGGCTGAACTGCTCCAGCCCTTTTCGGTTGTTCCTTAAGGTACTTTTACAGATGTGCTATTAGGTTGAGCAAAACCATGTTGGTGTCAGTCATGACTCTCAAGTTGGCCTTCCATGATTTTCAATAATACCACTTGACTCTTTTGAGGTTCTCCTGTTCTCAAGACCACAGACCTCTTTTTTTTTTTCCTACTTCTTGCAGCAATGGCAGTGGGCAGAATTTGTGGCTGTTGGTTGCTTGTCCCCACTTATATTTTGGATTCATATCACCTCATTTTGTTGTAAATGTAGTCCTAAGTTTTAAAAATTTTTTTAAATGTTTGGTTTTTTTTGAGAGACAGAGAGAGACAAAGCGTGAGCAGGGGAGGGGCAGAGAGAGAGGGAGACACAGAATCTGAAGCAGACTCCAGGCTCTGAGCTGTCAGCACAGAGCCCAATGCTGGCTCCAACTCACTGACTAGGAGATCATGACCTGAGCCGAAGTTGGAGGCTTAACCAACTGAGTCACCCACGTGCCCCACCCCCACCTGCCACTAAGTTTTTAATTTGGCTCTCTTGTTGCTCTATTTAATGGGTGAATTGAGCATATTCTAAGTCTTGGCTACTACTGCCATTACCACCTCTGCCCACCCACTTGCCATCAATTCCTTTGAAGAATAAATTATTTGAAAATCATTGTAAACTTCTCTGCTAAAAAAACTAGCTCTTCACAACTGTCTTGCTTTAGTTTGAGCCAAGTATATGGGCTTCAATCAGGTTTTGGCTTGAAGTAAAAAGTTGTTAATAGACCATGCAGGTCATCCAGCAGTTCTCCAGCCAGTTTCTTCCGGGTGTGACCCACAATGGTTGGCTTTTTATTTCATTTGGAAATACATCTTAAAATGTTTTCCAGACTACATGCTATATGTCTACTGTAGACAGGTAACACGTATTGCTTAACTAGTTGGCTTCTGAGTTCTTTCATTTCTTTCTTATTGTTCAGAACTTTAAGACAAACTTGAGATTTATTTAAGCTGGAAGTTTGGCTTTAATGCAAATTCAAGATTATATATATAATGTATAATGTATATCCCACCTCATATAACATAGCTATTAACTTTGTAGAATTCAAAGTTGAAAGCATCTTCATGGATCCTCTAATGTAGAGTTTCTCACTAGGCACGATTGACATTTTGTGCTGGATAATTCATTGTTGTGGGGGCTATTCTGCACACTGTAGGATGTCTAGGAGCATCCCTGGCCTCTACCCACTAGATGTCAGTAGCACCCCCCAGTTGTTAAACCATAAATACCTCAGAGAGAGGGAGGATTGGGATTGGGGTGGAGATCACCTCCTTTGAGAACGACTGGTGTCATAATTCTCTCATTCTACGGTTGAAGAGCAGGCAGAGAAAGGAGCAGTCATTTATATAAGGTCACATGACTATGTCAAAACTGTTTTCTAGACTCTCCCAGAGGACATCATCACAAAACATAATTATGCCTAATTATGGTCAATCTCTGAAATGGAATATTTAAAAGATTTTGAAAAAAAAAACAAATAAAAGATTTTGGAAATCATGATAAAAACTTTTTTGGACCCAAATATTATTTTGATCACCTCTATTGCAAATATTTATTGTAAGAAGAAAAAGCGTTCAATGTTGGCTCTTGAGATGAAAACTAAAACTTTCCAGGCATGTCTTTGGACTTTGGAGAAATTTGGAAAATAGTTTGAATCATAGGATCCTTTGGATTGTTGACTTTTAGTAAAAGGATTATTTTGGGATTGCTTCTGTTTTGGAATTTTCCTTAACAGAGTTTTTCAGGAAGAAGAAAAAAAATTTGTGTCACCAACATCTTTTTAACTGGTGGAAAGAAAGCCTAAATCCAATCTGGTAATGCCTTTATCACCATCTTCTGGAGACTTTTGAGAATATATTGCTCCAAATTTTGTACTGTCTTTGAGAAATTTGAGACAAATGAGAAAGAGAGAGAATGAGAGAAATGAAATCATCATGAATGTTAGGATGTTCATCATAGGTTTATTATTAAACATTTCTCCATGGTAGCATCGATGACTCCTTTCTGGTGTTTTATCAAGTATTGTTGTTTTCCTTCTCATATATTTCTCAAAACTGTAAGTTTTAGATATACTAGAAGAAGAATGTAGAGAAGACTATCATAAAATTTGCTGCAGTTAAGCTGGACTGTAATTTTATATATATTTGTTACAGGTTATAGAATGGTATAGATGCACAAAAATATGGGTTTGGTTTTGTTTTGTTCAGATTCAACAAAATTTCTCTGTAATGCTTCCTCAGATGTCAGTCAATGGGATTTTCTCATAGGTAAGTTCCATTGAAGAAACCTTTTCATTACTTCTCCCCTCATGGAAATCCAGTATAAATGTTCCTCATTTTGCATTTCAGTTAGTGGTAAATTATGTTTGAATAATTTGGAGGGAAAGGAAGTGAAATAGAGAAGCAAATAACATGTTTTCAGCCTATAAATGTATATATACCATTTCCTATAGCCCTTAAAGCAACTCTGGGAGTAGGTATTTTTATCACCATTTTCCAGATCAGAAATATTCAGTCGTATAAATGAAATATATAAAATATCCTATAAGTGAAGCTGTTATGTTTGCTTTACAGTTGACAAAGCACTTCAAAGATACTGAATGTGTATCTGAAATGTCTAGTAACTGATTTGGTAGCCTTTTATTAATACTTATGCATAAATTATCTGTAGGTTTAAAGCTTTTCAAATTTATATCATCCAATGAAGCTCCATAAGAGAGAGGACCTTATAGTCTAGCTTACTTGTAAACAATGCATGGTATGTAATAGAGGCTTGCAAAATATTTGTTGAATGAATGAATGAATTTGTAAAGAGAGTATAATAACGTTCACCTCAAAGAACTATAAAAACTGAATGAGATAATGCAGCAAATCACCAGACCCCGTCCAGAAACCCAATGAGGGCTCATTCCTTCTTTTCATTGTGACGTCTTTCCTGATACATGATGCTCGCGTATCCATCCTTGACACTCACTGGTCACTGGCATTTACTTTGAGGTGAAATCTTCACCAGCTATTCTTGCTAGGCCTGGATCAGGTCACTCCAGCCTGGGTATGGAAGTATCCATTGAAAAATGAGTGGCTTCTGAGCCAACTCCAGTTCTAAAGCCTTCTATATGAAATTAAGCTAGCAAGTATGATTCTAAGTATAGGGCACAAAGCACGAGACATTTGCTTGAGATGTTCAAGAGGCATTGAAAGGAACATTTTGGAGGAGAAAAAAAGGAGGATATGAACATTAGAGAACTGTTTGCCTGTTGGTGTGGTTATTCTTCGTTAATATTCATAGAACCTGCATCACTGCTTTGGGGCTGAGAGACTAGGTCTTTCCAAATGTTCATTGCAAATACTGTGTTCAGGTGCTCTCCTAGAACTCCCATTGAGTTATAAAAACTAATTTTATTTCATTGAATGTGTCGTGCAGCTCTATCCTGATGAATATATGACAGAGAGAGAAACAGAACAATTTTCTGCACTTTCCTTTTTTATCTTTAATTTCAAACCTAGTTCCCCTATGCATCTAGGAGACAGAAGAAGCTATGATTTTTAATATGTACAGTTATGTGCATTTTAACAAACTTTAAACTTCAGAGATTCACTGTGCCTCCCTGCTCTGCAGAGCACTCGCTGCTGCATGCATATTAATGAAGATGGAGAACAGGGAGAGAGAACGCTCCCGTATGGCAATTATGTCTGGGAAAGAGAACTTAGATTTCATCAAGTTTACTGATAATCCTGTATCTTCATATGGAAATGTGACTCATTTTTCTGAGATGCTTGCCTGCCATATATGTTTCAGAATATGTTTCAGAGTATTAAAAAAAAAGAGGGTATATATTCTTCCCTGACACCCCCCGCTTGCAATGGAAACTAATTTAACATAAAACTCTTAATACCGATGAGCCTGAGGGGATGGATTAATGAGGGTTAATTTTGTATGGCAAAGAAAAGTAGAAAGAGCAGAATTTCTGCATCTTCATTTCCTGAAAGAAAAGTTATCAGGGCTTTTTGGCAAATCATAATGTTTTCGCTTGGAAGGGATAATTTTTTGAAGAAATGTTTTGGGAATCGGGAAGTACTAATCACACGTTACTACATTTAGTTAGTACAGCCAAAGATTGATTATTTTTAACGAAACTTGAATTTCGCACATACTTCACATAACCTACCTGCAGGGTGCCTACATTTACCTGCTTCACCTCTGTAAAACCTCAGTGTCCTCCCAGCCTCCACACTCACATGAAAAGCAACAATGAAACACACAGAGTTAAACCCAGGGGCTGTTTGTCTCTCATACTCAGAAACAAGTTTGTCAAGAGGGATCTCCAGCTGTCCTTCAATGCCTTTGTCCTTCCCCATGTCTGTTTTCTCTTTGGCTTTTGAGCTTCTCCAGGGAAGGAACATACTTATTCATGTTTGTGTCTCCACAAACACCTGGCATGTTACATGGCTCATCCTTGGTGACCAGTAAATAATTGTTAAACTGAATTACTGGATTCTGCTTTGTCATCCAATATGCTGGCGATGTCATCTGGGAATACTGGTAAGCAGCCTGTTGATGCTCTCATCTTAGTTTTTAATGATGCAAAGATCCTTCCATGGAATTTAATCTTTCATGGAGTAGAAGGTTGGGAATGAATGAGCTCTAGGGTTCCTTACAGCTTCCAGAGACTTTGTATCATTTTTGTTAAAGTGGGTTTTAGACTCAGACAGACCTAGGTATGAATCCTGATTTTGTTGCCTGGCTGTAGTGTTGCCTTGGGAAAGTAACTTGACTTTCAGTGCCTAAATTGGCGGTGCTCCATAAATGTATGTTGAATGAATCAATGGTTTCTAAACCTCACTTTATCATCTTTAAAATGGGAAAATAATATATATCTAGCAGTGTTGTTAAATACCTTACTTGGCAAACTCAGAAAGTAGAAAATTAATTTGCTGTCTATGGACATACCCTTGGATATTCACCTATCATTTTTTACTGCCCTTTCTACATACTTGTAACCTTTTGAATCATATATATATATATATATATATATATATATAATTTCAGGGGAGGGTAGCATTTGATATTATTTTATATTAATATGATTCCCTGTTTCTACAAAACATTGCTTTTACCTTCATAGCCACCACCTGAGATTATTAAGGCTATCATCCACATTTTGCAGACCAGAAACCTGAGTACCAGATAGAATTTTATTGACCAAGAGTTACAGCAGTAACCAAAGTATGACTAGAATCTAGATCTCCTGACTGAGAATCTGGTAGGCTTTGAACTCCGTCCTGTTGTCTTCTCAGTGATCAGGACTTCTAAAATGAACCAAAACATTTATTTATCTCTGTGTCCTGTTCTTTTCAATGAAACACAAAGGAAAGGAGACTGGAAGCTTAGCTTAATGAGTGGCTTTTATGCTGGTACACTTAAGTTATTTTTTTGATCTCTCCAGTTTGTTTGTGGGTGAAATGGAGAAAGAGCCCATTAAGCCTGACAGCTGTGTTTGTGTTGGTAGCTGTTGATATGCAGACAGGGCTGCAGGGAGACCCTGAGCTGGTCTCCTGGTCACTAAGTACATTAGGTCCTAAGAACGCCACACCTTCCCTTGCGAGCGTTTGAGGATTTGTTGGAGTTTAGAAGACACACAGAAGTCGTACTCAATTTAGGATTCTTAAACCTTAAAACTTACCCTGCCCTTCCCTATATTAGATAGAAGTTCATGCCTGATAGACTCAAGTAAGCTGATTAGCTATGGTGGGGCTGGGGAAGATAGAGTGGCAGAAACTAATGATTGTTTCAAGAAGTAGAATAGAATATTGGTTAAGTGTGGTTTCTGGAGATAATTGAGAGCTACTATGTGCAGTGTACTGAGGATATAGCAGTGGGAAAAAAATCCCTAGTCTCATGGAGCTTACATTTTAGGGGGAAGGGGAAAATAAAATAAATAAGTAAATGATATAGTATATTAGAAGTTTATTTGTGCTGTGGACAAAAATCAGTCAGGGAAAGGGACAAGGATACTATTAATCCCTCTTTGGCCCATGGTCGGTGTTCATGATTCAATTTCCCAATGTGTCAACTTCTAATTCTTAGACTGTCCTGGTTCTCCTTTTCCAATGCTTTCTTCCTTTTTTCCAGGCAAGAACAGTTCTTGAAGTTTGCATCGGTATGGACAGAGTATGTAGCCATCAACATGGCATGGATTTGAGAGTGAATAAAAAAAAGAAACGAAAAGAGAAGATAATCATTTAGCGGTAAGTAGGCATTTAAAGCCTACATTAAAATTAAGCTTTCTTTCTTTTTTGGCTCACTTTTTCCTGCATTTTGTATGTCTTTAATATTGAATTCAGTTATGCCTTACTCACCAAACTTGGTGAGAAAGGCATTAAGGAGTATATGGAGAAAAGACTCAGTCCTAACCATAGAAACCCTCACTGCCCAGTGGAGTGACATTTATATTTTCCACATACATTCTTTCTGTTTTCAGAAGGGATTTGGGCATCTGTCATTAAAATGGAGTAAACACAATGCAAACACTTGAAAGAAAGCCAGGACTAAGGAATGGAGGAGGCTGAACCACATTACAGTGACAAGGGTCAAACACACCAGAAGCTTTGGAGCTTTCCAGCACTCAGGGTCAAAGGGAGGACACCTACCAACTTATAGAGAAGAGGGTTTTCTTTCATCTAATTTCTTTAAAAATTTTTTTAATGTTTATTTTTGAGAGAGAGAGAGAGAGAGAGAACAAGTGCAGTTAAGTGGGGGAGGAACAGAGAGACAGAATCTGAAGCAGGCTCCACACTGTCAGCAAAAAGCCTGATGTGGGGTTTGAACCCACACTCAATTGACAAAGCCACTCAGGCGCCCCCCCCCCCTTTTCTAATTTCATAAAGAAATTCTTCATGTTGGACAGTTAATAAGGAACAGGAAATAGTATAACGGACAAATCTTCATTAATGGTTTTAGAACAAGTGCAGAATTTTGTCAGTGTTGGGTGTGACCAAGAATGTTCCTCCACCTCCTTTGATCCTCTTAGGTTTCTGAAGGAGAGGTCAAAGGATAGGGCTTTGGAAACCTGGTTGGAACCCTGAGGAGCTACAAGGTGTCCTTTGAGAAGGCAGGTAAAAGCTTGGGGCCTTCAAAGAGCAGGAGAGAGATTTTCTCAGACATTCCCTGAGCTTACCATCTAGTGTTGGCCTTCCATGTCAATGACTTGCAGACATTTTTGACCATGTTCCCAAGTTAGAAATATATTTTACATCGCTGTCCAACAGAGACACATATACACAACCCCCTGAAGGATAAGTCTCCCCAAATTTCAAAAATAATATTTCTTGGGATGCCTGCGTGGCCTAGTTGTTTAAGTGCCCAGCTCTGGTTTTGGTTCAGGTTATGATCTCATAGCTGTGAAATCCCCACATTGGATTCTGGGCTGAGCACGGAGCCTGCTTAAGATTCTCTCTCTCACTCTCCCTTTGTCTCTCCCCTCCTGGTCTTGTGGTCGCATGCTCTCTCTCTCTCTCTCTAAAAAAACAAAACAAACAAAAAACATTTTTCATATGATGAGTAAGGCCCTCTGAGTTTTTAAAAATTCTATCCAAAGATACCTGGGTGGCTCAGTCGGTTAAGTGTCCGACTTCAGTTCAGGTCATGATCTCATGTGAGTGCGTGCCCCACATCGGGCTCTGTGCTGACAGCTGTGAGCCTGGAGCCTGCTTTGGATTCTGTGTCTCTGGCTCTCTCTTCCCCTCCCCCACTTGCACTCTGTCTCTCTCTCAAAAATAAATAAACATTAAAAAAATTAATAAAAAATAAAAAATAATTCTATCTAATTCTTAAAAAATTATAAAAATTCTATCCAGTTCTATTTTTTGATTGCTACTTATACCAAATAGAAAATTTAATTTCATGTTCCACTAATGGAACCAATAGTGTAGTTTAAAAACCAATGCTTTATTTTTTTTAAGTTTATTTATTTTGAGAGAGAGAGTGCACATGCATGCAAGTGGTGTAGGGGCAGAGAGAGAGGGAGAGAGAGAGAGAGAGAGAGAGAGAGAATCCCAAGCAGGCTCTGCACTGTCAGAGTGAAGCCTGACTTGGGGCTCGAATCCACAAACTGTGAGATCATGATCTGAGCTGAAATCAAGAGTTGGACCCTTAACTGCCTGAGCCACCCAGGTGCCCCTAAAAACCTATACTTTAAATAAATTGTTCTCAAGCAGGGAAACTTGTCAAACTTCACATGCATGTCTATCTCTAGATGATCTGATGTGTGTCAGGGGCATAATATCCCTAAATTATGAGGGGGCTAAAGTGCCCCCTTACCATCCTCTAGCTAATCCAAAATGACAGATGTGAGGAAAAGGAAACAAAAGGTAGGGAAAGGGAAGGATTTTTTCTTAAGGCTTAAAGCAGAGCTGCTGTCCTCTGTCCCAAGGTGGTGGTGGGGGTTCCACCTAACCAAAGGAAGTTTTAGGTTCCAATTAAGACATAAGCTATTGGACTACTACAACTTCCAGGAGACCAGCCAAATACATTTGTGCACTGAATAGAGTGAATCCAAGGAGATCCCACCTTCACCAAAGCCAAGGCTTTTAATCCTTACATATGTATAAAGGAAGGGCTTCTGTGGTCCCGGTGCCAAAGATCCCGATGCAATAACATACATGTGTCCTGCAGGTAATAGGCTCAATCAAAACTGGACCCTGACCCCCATCTGCATTGGATGTATGGTGACCCTCTCGGCTCCAAGTTTTCTTGGGTGTTAACATCCCAGGGTGCTTGTATCAGCATGACCAGGAATTTTGCAGTAGAATCTTGGAAGCATAGAAATACACAGGATCCAACTACAGAGTGGCAGTCTCTCTGGGTGTGAGCCTTCACTCCCACATTCAGAGCTCAAATAGGTGGGGTAGTACCTATCATACCTGACACTCAGAGAGAATCATTGTTTAATAATCTTCCTCTATGACAGAAGTCATATTTTCAGCAATTATGAAATGAAACAAAAAATAATAAGAGCCAGAAAAGAAATATGTATGTTGACATTTTAAAAATTGAAGTTGGTATATATAGTCCTGCCAATAAAAAAACATTAAAAACTTAAAGAATGAAGTGAATATTATAGTCGAAAAAGAAAAAAACCTGTAGATTAATTGTGTTAACATGTTTTTTTGAAAAAAGAAAAACTTATTTGTTATAGCGGTAAGCAATAGTATTACAGTTTCTGCATGTTTTCAAGCCACCTTCTGCAAATTTGCCAGTGACCTTGTTAAAATAGATCTTTGCAGATGCAAAGATGCATCATATATATAATGGAATATTACTCAGCAGTCAAAAAGAATGAAATCTTGCCATTTGCAACAACATGGATGGAACAAGAATGTATTATGATAAGCAAAATAAGTCAGTCAGAAAAAGATAAATATGATTTCACTCATATGTGGAATTTAAGAAACAAAATGGATGAACATAGGGGA
Organism: Prionailurus bengalensis; assembly: GCF_016509475.1. NCBI lineage: Eukaryota > Metazoa > Chordata > Mammalia > Carnivora > Felidae > Prionailurus > Prionailurus bengalensis. The sequence goes on along the minus strand of NC_057344.1, from coordinate 137,334,497 downwards.
AGGGAAGGAAAAATAAGATAAAAACAGAGAGGGGGGCACACCATAAGAGACTCTAAAATACAGGGAACAAACTGAGGATTGCTTGTATTGGGTGGAGGGGGATGGGATAAATGGGTGGTGGGCATTAAGGAGGGCACTTGTTGGGATGAGCACTGGGTGTTATATGTAAGTGATGAATCACTAAATTCTACTCCTGAAACCATTATTACACTACATGTTAACTAACTTGGATTTAAATAAAAAAAAAATAGATCTTTACATATTCGTGTTCAGTATAGTCAGATATATTAAACCATCTTTAATCACAGTTTAATGAACATTTTTATTCATTTGAAATTTGAAATATTTTTTCCTATGAAGTAATGAATATTTAAAATAGTTAGGAAAAGGTTTAAAAATGAGAATATATTTATCAGAAATTCCTCAATAATCCAATTTTATGAAAAGTTTCAGGAATTTCAGTACTGTCCATTTTTTGTTCCTTCAGGATCAATGTTAGAAGAGTAAAAAAAATTCTCACTAAAATATCTTCAGGAAACAATTTATCATAAATTTCTGTTATATATACTGTAAAAACTTCTGAGGTTTTTTTCATCTTCTGCAAAAATCAGAAATTGGCTGAATGATAGAGAACATTGACATGATGTAATCCATTGCTTTAGAATGAACTACATAATTGAACTATCTCCAGTTCTATTTCCTTGGTTTACAAACACGGTGCTATTATTATTTAGAACCTACTGGGTTTTTTTTATTAAAATATTTATTTTTGGGAAAGTGCAAGCAGTGGAGGGACAGAGAGAGGGGGACAGAGCAGGCTCAAGCAGGCTGACAGCAGCAAGCCTGACAAGGGACTCAAACTAATGAACCAGGAGATCATGACCTGAGCTGAAGTCGGACGCTCAACTGACTGAGCCACTCAGGGGCTCCTAGAATCTACCATTTAAGGACAGCCATATGTAATACCACAGGAATAGAGACATAAATTATAGCCAAAACAAGCAAGCCTGAATGGACCGTATCATTGGAGTTCTCTGAATTAACTTCCGGGTAGAATATAAACTATCAAAGGATAAGAAATACAAATGTAATGATTTGAAATTTATACCTATTATTAAAACTCAACCCTCTCCATAGCAATTGTTTTAAGCTCAGAGCAACAGAACAGTTTTCCAAGAAGAGCATTTATTGTTGACTAGGGTGGACCACTGGCACCTCCCACCCCTGATACACCACTGGGAGCATGTCGATAGTTGAAGCACTGACTGAGCTGAGCTGTGCTATGATAAATTTCATCTCCGAAGGGCATTCTGCTACAAGGGTAACAAAAATCTGAACACTCTGTCCTCGATAACATTCTTGGTCCTAAAGTAAAGTGACCCATCATTAACACTTGTTTTCTTTGAGGTGGGATGGGTGTGGAGGGCAAACTTGTGCTGCCCCTACAGACCAATCCTTTTGGATCAGAGGCAGTGTGTTTAGAAGCAAAAAGAAAGGACTGCATCCCAGCCTCGGATTCCCAGGTCTGTCTCTGGTTTGTGCTACAAATGTGGGCAAGTTACTGAGTCTCTCTCTGCAGTGTATTCTCATCTGTAAAGTAGGAGTAATAACAGTACCTGCCTCAGAGATTTTGTGATGATTAAATGAGATGGTGCATGCAAAGTGCCTTAAACAGTACATGGTGCATGGAACACACTCTTCTGTATAATGGTCATTAAGGGCATGACAGAAATGTGCAAATCAATAAAGGCAATTCTTTCATGGGTTTCAGCAAATGCCATAAAAAACTTATTTCTTAGACCGATCTAAATCTAGTTTAAGTAAAAGCTGGATTTATCCCATTTGTGGTCTTTTTAAAAAGTGCTATGCCATCTATACATCATTCTAAATTTACACACACAGGAGACTGGATTAGGTCTGAATTCATATGACAGGTACCTTCAATCGCATAGTAGCTCGAATTCCCAAGAAGATCCATGGAAGCAACTCAATTATAAGGAATGACTTGAGTCTGAGGGAAGCCGGACCTCTGTAAGGGCTTGAATTACCCTTTGCCACCACCCAAGTGGAGGCCCTTATCAGATTTGCGCGATGAAAAATATTTGATTTCCCTGAACTTGCTGCCTCGCAATTCATCCTGATGACTAGTATTCCAATTATTTTCATCCTCTCATACTTCTGTTCAAGAACCTCTCACAATGAAGTTAACCAGTAGGGTCAACAGATTGAAACTTTGTTTCAAAGGGGTTCCCTGGGCTTTAGCTTCTTAATTCTAGCTCAGCTTTTAACAGCTTCCAGAATCTAGCTTCACTACCACTGTACCGTACTTCTCTTTACTTATCCATTAAGACAGTACCCTTACTGTACCTGCTCATTCTTTCTCCAAAGCCTTTCCTTTTCTTTACCTCTAGTACCTTTTCTCCTTAGTACAGGGGACTATTTCTCTAAGTCTCTCAGCATAAGATGAAGAAAACTGAGACTCAGAAAGTGGAATCACTTGCTTAGGTTGTCATGTTTAGCTTGCTCCATGGCAGATCTGATCGCAGAATTCTGATTTCTAATCTAGGGCTTTTATTCTGAGGAACTGTGGCAATTAAGTTTCAGAATGCAGATGTAGCTAATTTTCCTTCCCTCACAGGTTTTTCTATACCTGGGACCTGCTTTGTACTTACCTCCCAATAGACAAGAGCCTTAAAAACTCTTGGAAGTAAGTTTCAATGAGAGTCAAGTGTGTGTGTGTGTGTGTGTGTGTGTGTGTGTGTCTGTGTGCATGCGCGCGTGTATGCGCGAACGTGTCCTCTTGGGAAGTCAGGGTGGAGAATAAAGCCAAGAGCAATATTTAATTGACAGAGGTAATTTTGTTTTGAATGAGTATTTGAGAATACAGCATTTCAGTAAGTCATTCCCTTTTAACCTGGGTTCTTCAGTCCACAGACTTGCATACCACATCAATATCCCTTTTGTCACTTTTGGCCAGTGGCCCCATGGTTTGGAATGGTGATTTTATCACAGCTGACTGCCATTTTGAAGGCACAGGGCTTTGTCGTCTCTCTTACCTGTTTTCACTGAATAGAGGCAAGGATTGGAAGCTGATGTGTTCGCACTTCTATTAAAAGTTATGCTTCCCTCGTTTCACAGTAATAGGCAATAAAATGTAAATAAACATACTTCAGTGGAATTTTGCCAGGCATAGTATTTAGGTATAGTGCATATAAGGATGTAGTTATTTTTAACTAACTCCTATCAACTGACATAATTAAGTCTAACGGACTTATTTGAATACTTAATATTGTTTAATTTTGTAATTCAATATCACCTAATTTCATAACTTAATTTTTAATATTAAAAATGAATATTAGTGTTTATGACTATTTAGACAACGAAAATATTTTAAGAGGCATACATATAAGGAGAGATTCTTCAGGAAACTTGCATAAAATAAATCCTATTTTTATGAAAACTGTGAGGAAACTGGGGAATTAAAATATGCTTAAGACTCTGTGCATCTGTATTTACTTCATAGATTAGACAAATGCATAAAGAATAATTGAAGAAAAAGTTCAAAGTATAGCTGGTTTATGTCACTGCTGGGCTCCAAGCCCAGAATTTTCAAAGATAAAAGTTTGGTCAATGATTTGACTCGTATTAGTTTGGCAAAATGTAGAAAAAATTGAGATGAGATGGATATATATTGTCTTTGCCTCACACGCATTTATTTTCCTCCAGCCATCATAGTGATCACTGGATTCAGTTTAATTCTAGACACATTTAGAGTACCTACTAGGTACCATATTCTGTGCCATGTGCTCTGGATGATTCAAAATCAAACAGGATGCATTTAAAATTGGTAGCAACATAGGCCCAATACAACTGAACCTGAATGTAGTACAATTAAATGTAGTGCTATGAATGGAGTAAGAAAGTCTCTCTTGACGGAGAAAAGCTTCACAGAGAAGTGGATTTTGCTGGTGGTAAAACAGGGGAAGGTCATTCTAGGCAGAGGGAGCAGAGTGAGCCAAAGTACACCTTGGGCAGCTTAGAGTGTGTGGATGGGAAAGAGAAGAAGATGGAAGGTAAGGGCAGGACAGGTTACTAAAGGCCTTATCTGCATGTCAGAGGGTGTAGATTCTTCTCCATGAGCAATGGAGGAGCCACAGTGATGATGATAATAACAGAAGAGTGTTGAGTACAGAGAAGGTGTGGATGCCTGACAGCCCTGAGTCTCCTGAGGAAGCAAATGGCAGGATTTCTGCTGAGCCTGAGCATTTGGCATTGAGGCTGGGATACTGCGGACAGTGTAGTTAAATGTTGAATATTTGCTGTAGGGGATGGGAAAGGAAGCCAACCAGTCATGAGCAAGAGGACTGGCAAGTAACATTCAGCTGAAGACAAAAAATCACAAAGTTGTCATATAGCTAATTAACACGGTTATACAAACAGTGGCAACATTCAACAGTCAAGGTGAAGTCAGTTGGGTTGATATTATTGATAACTGATCATTTCACAGACACATGTTGTTTGATGTCTCCACAGTCCCTCAAATGCCGTAGTCACTCATCGTTCATCAAGATCTATGATGAAGGCCAAAAATGTGCTGGTGTGTCCTGAGGGGTGGGGGTGGAAATATTTTACCAAGAAGAGACATTACGCCTTTTTGACAAGAGACAAATGTTTCATTCAAATGCTGCATTTCGCATATTGGAAACCATAATGAATTCTTGTGCACCTCTCTGCCTAGTTCACAATGTCAAGCCCAGGCATTGAAACACCTCAGGCTTTCCTCACAAAATTAAATTTAATGTTACACCCTCCAGTAGAATGGTGCATAAATCAAGCATTTGATTTGCATGGACTACAGCAAGCAGCTCTCTTCTGGATAAATATAAACCCAACTCTGAATATTATGTCAGGGACAGGAACAAAGCAATCTAGGACTTCCAATAAAAGTCTGGTACCAAGTGTAATTCATGCTGGTATTACACTGCTCTGTGTCAAGCCTGTTATTAAAACTCTTGTTTTAACCTCCTTTTTTCATTTCAAAGGAAAATGTTTTTCTTGACCTTCCTGTATTCAGAAAACCAGTGCACAGTCAAACCAGTACTATTTATAAACTGGTGTCTACTCCTGACAATCATGGGCATGTTTCTTTTTTTTTTTCCTCCATCTACACCGACCCAGCATAGAGTACAGCAAGGGTTACATGTGAGTAATCAGGTGGAAAGAAACAAAACAAAGGGCATGGAATAAAATACACCATGGGAGATTAGGTTACATGGATATTCACTAATGTTCTACCTCTGGCCATAGTCCCAAAAGGATGCTAAGAACAGTTTCAGAGCAGATAAGTCTTAAAAGTGATGGAATAGCCAAAGTTAATACACATTCAGAAGCAGAACATGCATCCAATTCAGGAAGAGTGAGCCTAAATATGCATCATTTGGTCTCGTTTCTGGCCTCCAGCATATGCTGAGTTGTACATTTTCCTTACTTGTATTTTCCTCATCACAGGGCACCTGAACTATCTTTACTAAAAGTAAAATTACCGTGATCTGAAATTGAGGGAGGCCCTAAGATTAGAAGCATTTTTACAAATGCAAAATGAGTCCACTGTAAGTCCCCAAAGAACATAAATAGATCACAGACTCACACTTATTCTACTCTACATCAAGGCCTGTCATGTTTATTCTGGAATGCTATAGAGGTATTACAAACAGAGCTTGCTCCTAAAGCCAAGTGCATTTCCAAGAAGGCACAGCTGTCTGGAACACATAACCAGGTGAAGATGTGAGCCTGAGGGCTAAACTGATGATTTGGTGTCTGCAGTGTAATTTCTCCCAGCTGTCCACAAACATCTGTTAGAATTTGGAATGCTTCAAGATCTGAATAGGTGAAAGCAGGTGTCTGAAAAAATAAATTTATGATTGTTTAAGGACAGTAAATTAGGATTCATCCACTTATTTGTGAATGGAATACATCAATAAATATTTATTAAATGGATACAATATGCCAGTCTCTGTGATAGGTACTATGAGGGGATGTAAACATGAATTAGATTCTACTTTCAAGGAATTTATGTAAATGTTAAAAAAGGCATATGAGATATGCAGAACTATTGTACAAGGTAAAAGTGTCATAAGATATATAGATACAGTTCTACGTGGCATGAGAAGGATACATTATTTTTAACTGGAGGAAATTAGGGAAAGCTGAGCAGTAGAACTTGGCCATGCAAAATAAATAGGGGCAGGAAAGGGAAATCCCATGTGGGGGGTGGTGGGGTGGGCACGGTCAAACACTTGGAAAGGGGAAATTCCACCAAGAGACCATGAGTAATGAATAGTGACTGATTCCATGTTACTGAACAAGTGAATGAATGAAGACAAGTAGAGGCATATAAGATTGGAAAGGTAGATGGGCTGGGGGATGGTCACTGAACCCTGGACTAAGCAGTTTAGACTTTTAAAATTAAGCAATATGGAGCCATTAAAGATTTTTGAGCAAGGAAATGACATGATCTAATCTATGCTTTAGGAAGATTAATGTGATCATAGCATGTAAAGTCGATTAAAGAGCAGAAAGACTGGTATTAAGGAAACCAGTTGGCCCTGGAGAGAAGTAATGAAGACCTAAACCAGGACAGTAGCAGTGGGAATAGACTACAAAGGACAGGGTATGATACAAGTAGAATCCACAAGACTTGGCAGATTGGTGAGCAAGAAGCCAAGGTTGATAGCGTTCAGTACAGGGTACCCCAGAACATGACACTTTACCATACTGAGTATTTAAGCTGAGAGAGTTTGACAAAATGCAGAAGCAGGAAGGTAACTGTGACCTCTCCCTTCTTCACCTTTCCAATGAAACAGACCAATGTGAGAGGTGCCCTTCCTATACCTGAACCCTTATTTCTGAAGACATAGGACCACCAAGAAGCACAAACAGGCCTTGCTAAATTTCCCCTATTACTACCATTACCTCATACTTCTTAACGTATCATATTTATTCTTCCACTTTTCATCAAACTCAGCATAGAATACTCAGGTTTGTCTTTTGGGGTTATTATTATTACTATTATTATTATTATTTTGTGAAGGCTCCCATGCCATATAAAATTTATGTTAAATTCATTTATATGCTTTTCTCCTGTTAATCTGTCTTTGTCAAGTGCACTGTTTACACCCATCCAGGGACCCAACAAGGGTCAAGGGAAACTTGCTGAGGTTTTGAACAGAAAAATCATAGGTATTCACAATAAAAACTCAAAAACTTGACATTATTTTTATCTTAAAAAGATCAATGCTTTTGTAAAACAGAATGTAATATAGTTGCTTCATATCTTTTACCTGAGCTCAGAATGTAATTTGAAATCACCTGCTATTGTAGGCTACCCATTCCACAGAGTAATTTGGGTAAAGTTGAGTGGCTTCTTCTGAATTGAGGGAAAGAAGAGAAATAAAATGTTTCTAAATGGTTGCTGTGGTTATAAAATCGGCATAAAAGTTTTTGGCATTTCTCATTCTGATTATTCCACTAATATTTTTAGAAATCATCACAGAGAGTCAGAGTTTAGCATGTCCCAAATAGAGAAAATGGATAATTTCAGGTACATTGACCTCGTTGATCATGATTTAAGGATTATTGGAAAAGAGCAGCATCTAGTCCAATCCAAGTTTATTTTGAAAGTACAGTCAGTCCACTTCATGGATAAGGTGTTTTCTAATTGACTGAAACACCAAGCAGGCTGATCTCTAAGCCAGCCTGTCAATACTCATACAGAGAAAACCTGTGCTTCTCCCCCACCCCCCACACCAACTCTCAGGCCAAGTGATTAACTGTGCATCGGTCATTTAGCGTAATAAATGTGAAGTCGGAGAGATTGAGTGTTGCCACAGGACTCCTGCTGCGGAAATAAATGCCCTCCCACCTTGGCGTGCTTAGAGCAGACACAAAGAATTTGCTTTGAAAGTGTTAAGGAGCAACAAGCTCCCTTTCAGTTTAGAAAGTCTTATGTAGTTAATCCTACCTGTCAGCCAACGTGGAATGTGCTGCTTATGATCACTGCCTTCTGAATTTGAAATAAGTCTGTCTTAATGGGAAACACAAAGTGAAACTTTAGTGTCATTAGGATGTCGTTTTCTAACATTTGACTCAGACCAGCTTTAAAGAGTGTTACTTCTCGTCTGGAAGAAGCATGGGAACTGGAAACAGTGGCTGTGGAAGGAAAGAGGACTCCATTTTGAACATTTCTTCTCTGCTCTTAGAAGTCTGGTGCAGTTGGTAGTCTGCTCATCGCTAAACAGGTGCAACAGAGGCCCTTGTTCTCTCTTAAGTTTCCTCAGCCTATTAAGGAACTGGCCTATTTTAATTTGCCAATTTTCTGGTTTGGTAAATTTATGAAACCAATCAAATAGCTAGTATAATCTGGTTGTTAATTCTAGTTAATGCCTCTGCCTAGAGTATTTGATCCAGGTTATTGCTACTGTAAAAGAGACACGGTTTCATATAAAAGGAAGCAGCAACTGTTTGATCAAATTGGGTGATATCATTTGGGGCAGGGCATTTTCAAATCAGTGTCCTCACATCTTCACTTGCCAGCTCCAGAAATTTGCCTCTGACCTGCAATAAATAGTTGTGGTTCTCAAGCTATTTAAGCCTGATTAAGGTGTTTGTTATGCATTTGACAGTACAAAATAGTGCACGATGTCAATTCTCAGTTGTCATCATCATGATTAAAAAGGGTAGAAGAGAGTGACCTCTATGTGAGATGAGTTGTATTAAATAATAAGGATGCCATGAACCTCTAATCCAATCAGAGTTTAGCCAAAGTGAATAAAAGCCCTAGCAAGATCTCCAAACAAAAAAGTTGCTAAGCAAATGATGCTAGATTTTCTTGTTGACAAAAAGTACTTTCTGTGGTTCAGCCACACCATATTTTCAGTTGTTAGGGGATGTTGTTATGAATACAAATGACAAGAATGCAATTTACTTCAGAGAAGCACCCCACATGATCTCCTTGTTCAAGGTTGGCTTATTGGAAGTTTTTTAATTTGAAAAATAATTTAAGTTGAGGGAGGCAGTGCAGTCAAAATCCCAGCAAAGAGAAGATTTTAGCATGAGACAAAATGCCTAAACTGTAGTACCAGTGGGTTAAAGGATCTCTCTCTCTCTCTCTCTCTCTTTTTTGAACAGGCCTGACAAGTGTTCATTGGGTCAGCCCTAAGAAGGAGCCAAAAGATAGCAATTAAAGCCACCCTTATGTGCATCCTGAGAAACTTAACAGAAGACTATGGGGGAGGGGAAGGGGAAAAAAAAAGAGAGAGAGGGAGGCAAACCATAAGAGACTCTTAAAAACTGAGAATAAACTGAGGGTTGATGGGGGGTGGGAGGGAGAGAAGGGTGGGTGATGGGCACTGAGGAGCGCACCTGTTGGGATCAGTAGTGGGTGTTGTATGGAAACCAATTTGACAATAAATTTCATATTTTATTTTTTATTAAAAATTTTTTTTTATCATTTATTTATTTTTGAGACAGAGAGAGAGACAAAGCATGAACGGGGGAGGGTTAGAGAAGGGAGACACAGAATCTGAAACAGGCCCCAGGCTCTGAGCTGTCAGCCCAGAGCCCGACACGGGGCTCGAACTCACGAACTGCGAGATCATGACCTGAGGTGAAGTCGGCCGCTTAACCGACTGAGCCACCCAGGCGCCCCAATAAATTTCATATTTTAAAAAAAAGCTTAAAAAAATAATAAAGCCGGGTTCTCAGGAGAGAGTGTCACTGTGACGTCGGACATCCCATCTAGCCCACTTATTCACAGAATTGTCTGAGAAACTCCCTTTGCTGAAGCCCATGTTTTAACAGTGATGAGTTGAATGAGCAACAAGAAGGACAACTGAAGTTCAAAGATCAATTGCAGCTTTTATTAAGAATCTACCATGTCCCAGGCTCTATGTTAGACCCTTTGCATGAATGATCTCTTTTACTGCTGACGTCAACAACTGAGGTCAATGTTATTACTACCTTTGTATTACAAAAGAGGAAAAGGGTTGAGTAATATGCATTGGCTGATATGTGGTGGATTTGGCCACCAAACTCCAGCAGTCTTTCATTCTTGTTTTCCCAACTGTTAATGCTTTAACCCCTCCTTACATACAAATCATGTAGACAGATTTAAAAAAAATTGAAGCTTGTCTTTTAATCACAGGAGATACTGGTTTTTGCTTTACTTAAGAGATTCCTAAAGTTAATCTGTTTATAAAATGATTATTACCTATTCATTTAAAAAGTATTTATTAAGCATCTGCTGTGTGCCTGGCAAGGTTGATGTTAAGCAGATAAAGGATAAGATATGGACACTGACTTTAGAAAATCCTCCATCTACTGGGTTAACTTGAACTAAGATACAACTATATTCATATATCTATCTTTTGGGCATAATCATGGTTTTCACGGTCAACATAATGACAATGCCCAATGTTTTTATGGAGTTTGGTCATAATACGATGTCTTGAAAAAGTTATTTCATCTGTGTTTTACAATCCCCTATGAGGTGGACAGGGTCAATTTTTCACCCCTCCGTTGTGGTTGAGGGAGCTGATATTCACAAGGTGGAATCCCCCTCGCTCAGGTATCCTGGATCCAGCTCTCCTTAATGAGCTCCACCCCGTGACCAAGACATCTGCAGAGGCCTCTCTCGTTTTGTTTTTGATGCGGCATGTGAAGAGAGGTATGAATTTCACTTTACATAAGTAATAGTCTTTGCCTTAAAGACCTTTTATTATATTTATTTCTTCCAGACAGACCTGATAGAAGTCCGTCAGTCTGTCTCTGAACCGTGTTTAGCCCCACTAGCAGGCCCATTTCCACTCACGATTCTGGCTGCCTCCTGAACTGCTGTGTGAGCAAATGAGATAAGTACAAAATATTCCTACGCCACTGGCTCCATGCTCTCCTCATATTCAATCACGAAGACTAATGAATCAGAGATGATTGCGGTGGTAAAAATCCAAATGCAGATTTTTGCTGTCCTTACTAATGAGAGAAAAATATAGTAGACCATTGGCCTAAAGGCTCCAGATGCGATTCCTTTGTAACTTAGAGTGCATTAAAAAAGCTTCAGTCAGCAAGATAAGTTAATTTTTTTATGACCTTTATAAACTCTTTTAGCCTGTATCTCAGGAGCTTCTCTTAAAGATTAAATTTTTAAAAATCCTTTTAGCTCAGGCCGACACAGTCTTTTTTGTTTCAAAGGCTACATACAAAATCTATAAAGAAACTCTGTTCGTGACAATTATTGTCAAAGTAATGATTAGGTAACATGTCATTTTTAGTTTTTACTGCTCTTGTCTCTATGATGGTAATCCAATAGAGCTCACTTCTTCTTAATGTAAAAGTTGCGTAAAGGATGCATCGTTCCCAGTTGACTTTGCCTACATTTGCAAATTCTTGAAAAAGCAAATTGAATTGTCACTGGCAGCATCTCTTTCACACAATGACCATCGGGTTAAGTGGGAATGTGAGGCACTGATATCAAGATTTCATTAAAAGAAAAAAAAACTCTTCAAACTGGTATTAATGTATTGTTGGGTCCACGGGCTTCAGTAGACTCTATGGCACAATTACCCAAAGGTGAGGGGTGTCATTTTACAGGGGAAGAATGTTGGAGGAATGTGAGGGCTCTTCATTAATGACATCACAGATTTAATTGTTTCCATGAAATACATAGTTTCTTCTAAATTTTTTGGTTGTAGGGTATCAGCTTCTTTTAAACATTGTATTTGTAACTGGCTTGATTGGTGACTGCAAGAGTCATCATCACAGGCATCTGTCACTACTTCTATTATATCCAACCTGCTGACCCAGAAAATCTGTGGTTGACACAATTGATTTCTCTATAAGATTCATTCAGCATTTGTTTTATTTTTGACATCCACCTACAAGGTCCTGCAAAAACTCAGTTCCTGCAGCTCTGGGTCAGAGAAATATAGTCCTTTATAAAAGGTGTGTATCCTCAGCTGAGGGGCTGGAACAAAGCATGAGTGTGACTTAGAGTGATTCACTGAAATAATTGGATTTATTAAAATACATATGAGTTTTGGAGACTGGGCCATTGAGGACATGGTGCCAACTTCGCGAGATTTTTGCCTTTGGAAATAACAGCAACAACAGATGCAAATAAATGAGAATAATGATAATGATAATGATAATAATAGGAAAGGCTCAAGTTACAGGACTTGCTTTGCACTGTCAAACTCTTAACCTCTGGATCATGTTGCTTTCTCGCCTTCCCTCTTGGAATCTCTTCTGCTAGGTCCCAGAAAGTGTCTTGGTTGCAAACCAACATGTACAAAATGCTTGTTTTAAATAGGTGCTTGACAGTTATCTATTACTTCTCATCTATTATCTTTGTGCTACCTAATTATATAGAAAGGTTACATGATTTTTTTTCAAAGCATATAGATAATTAAGTGTCAGACTCAGAATTCAACCTCAATTGTTTATCTTGTAAATAAATCGACATCTTCCCCTGTGCTCTAAAATCTAATGATCGGGCTTGATCATGCATCATCCTATGAATTTTACTGAGAAATGAGCAATGGGAAGGAACATGGAGGTCTGTATAAGATTGCAGTAGTAGTCTTTGCTTAGTGAATTCACATATCTAAGCAGATTAAATTATTTCCCTTTTTATCTTGTTTGATGAGACTTTCAGCTTGCACCGAATTTCAGCTCTAGACAGGTCTACTTAATATTTAAGACTTTTCTTTTTTTTTTCTGGTGATTTCAATGTTTTATTTTCATTTTAATAACTAAATGGTAATATGCAGGGACCACATTTTCTAGAGAAATCTTCTTTTTGGTTCAACATAGAAAGAACCACATAAAGTGCTCTATTAATCATATACATAACTGGGCAGAGATCTTTTAAAGTGAATATCCTTTGTCAATTTCTTCTGATTCTACTAAATATTGTTTCTACTCTACAACAAAAAATGAGTGAGTGTAATGATTTTGGAGAGGAAGCAGCATCATTGGCTCTATCAAAGATGAAACACTTCCAGAGATCTTGGGGCTGACTTTTACTATAGTGCCACCACGAAAGATCTGAAGATCATTATTTACTAGAAATAAAGGAACAAGGCAGAAATCGATTACTACGACACTAGATTTATGTTTCCATTGCTCTCTATATACATCTCTATTTGTCCTAACTTCACGGGGAAGATATTTAATACATAATGGAAGGAGGCTGTTGCTTTTGATTTATTTTTTGTTTATTATTTTTGGCATCCATGGAGAAATTCTGGAAATCAATACTGTGTGTGTGCGTGTGTGTGTGTGTGTGTGTGTGTGTGTGAGTGTCTGGGTATTCTGGGCATAGTGTAGGTTTAAAGGTTCTGGAGGGATAAGAAAACTTCCTCTACTTGCTGAGTTCTCTTTTAATAAGCAAATTATATTATGAACTCACATAAAGGAGCTACTTTTATTTCTTTGTATGCTTTACATGACATTATGAGCACAGATACAAAGGCTAACTTAGCCATAATTGCAACAAGAAAATTTTTTGTAATATTTACATTTATAGACTATCTCCTCCTTCTCTAGAGCCCAGGAAGTGACTCTCATTAATCCTAGCTAACTCTCTCTTAGCAATTTATTAGAGAATTAGAATACATATCTTAGGTCTATGAAGGCACAAATACAGAAATGTTAGGAAATTTTAAGTTTATTTTGAGTAAGAGTTGGCTGGTAATACAAATAAGGTAATATGGACCCTGTCTTTAAATACTTTAAAATTAAGCATTTGGACTTGAAAAAGGCATGTAGAGGGTCAATCAACACTAATTTATCAAGACCATGTAAACAAGAAACTATGTTTAAAGGAAGGCATATGTTTTATGCTCCATGAATTTATGACAGCTGACTAGAAATTTAGAAGGATGGAATACATGTAATGAGAATAAAAACAAGCTGTTCATTGTTATATAATGGTAAAAGAGAGTGGAGAGGTATAGCTGGAATACTTTTAGAGACCCTTGAAGAACCCAATGAAAAAATATATTTGAACTGGATTGTTGCTTTTGAAAATACTGGAGTGACATGGTTGAAAGAGCACAGATTAAGTCCTGACCTACACAGGGTAAAGCCTGAGAAGTAGGTAGGTCAAGTACTGACACTGAAATTTTACAAATGAGAAATCAAATTCACAGAAGCCATGTAACAGTATTAACAGAGACATGAAATACAGATTTGGGGGAACTGGTAACCAGCAGCAGCAAATAGGTTCTCTTTTGGATGTTTTGAATGTTCGATGTAAAAGAAAAAGCTCTTTAATGTAACTTTAATCCAGAACCTCCCAGGTCTTTAGCAGCTATGAGAACTGAAAGAAGAATTTGGGGCACAGACTTCACCTTGAGTTTTACCTTCTCACGGAGTTGACCTGACTCATAGAGTTGACTTGACCTTATCAGGCTGAACTTCTCTGCCACTTTATAGGCCAAGAACGCCTGTAAAATCTGCCACCCAAGCATGAACAAACTCTTATTCTTGGTTACCTCTAATCAAGATGAGAAAGTCTTGGTTTTAAAAATCAGGGTTACTAAATACTAAAGACAAAAGGAAATAAAGAGAACTTAGAAAGTTGAGTTAAAAAGGAGTTTTCATCCCATCATTGCTAACTTGTTCCCTAGTTGTAGATTTTGCTTCAATATATACTTTGTCTTCTAAGATACCTACCTCTAGTCATAGAGGGCAGGTGGACCTTCAGTTAAAAATTTTCTGACTCTTGTTTTTCTAGCTGCTAACTTATATTTACCTGGTGGGCGCCATTGTAATTTCCACCACCCAAGAACTGCTTCTTGGTAACACTTTTTTTTTTTCCTGGTTCAAAGACCAGAAAAAAATTCTTCTCCCTGGAGTTCTGGTTTCCTGTCTGGGAGATTCTCCTCAGTCATGGCTGGTTTTTAGGACTATGGTTATTGACCATCTTTCTTCAAAGTATGATAATTCCATAACAATACACTAGACAATAAAGTTACCATCAACAATAACAAGAGACTATTTTTTTTTCCACACAGTGCCAGTATTCTAGATATAGAGGTCAAAAGAAAATTAAGAATATGTATTTGGAGTTGAGGAAAAGGAACTACATATTTGGGGCTTGTCAACATAGAGATATAAGTTGAAGTGACTGGCATGGTTAAGATTTCCCTGGGAGGTTATTAGTAATACAGTTGAGACCAAGGACAAAATCTTGAGAAATAACACCCACAGTAAGGATAAGGGGATTTAAAGAAGATTGAGAAAGCAGTATTGGTGCAAGTGGCAGTGTTATGGAAATTGCATGCACTAAATGCTACATTGAGTCAGGCAGGGTTAGAATTAAAAAACTGGGTTGACCTCAGGAGGTAATTTGTTATCCTTGTAGGAAACAGTTTCCAAGTCTAGGTCATTATAAGGTTGCTTGGGTATTCTTAAAAAAAAATGGCAGCTGTTTTCACTCATAACTTTCTTTACCAAAGTGACTCTTTTGAAAGTCAACCCACATTTTCAGCTAAGATATTTCTTATCCACCTTTTTCAACATTCCTCCAAAGTTAGTGCACTTTTGGGGAGGGATGGTGAAGTCATGTTCCCTATATTAAGAATGAAGGAAAGAATTTGGTAAGAAAGATTGATACGCTTTATTTTGGCAATTGTAACAAAAACCTTCACTGAATTTTGAAAATCTTGCCTGCTAAAATCAAAGTGGTTTGAGGAGTAAAAGTTTGCAATATGTGTGTGGTATTCCATGGATGATTTGTCATTTTAGCCCCCACCGTCCAACTGGTCCTGTTGCTATGCACTCCTCTGTGGTTGGTCATTCCTCACTTCCATAGCTTCCACGGATTCTGGCTAAGCTGTTTGTTTCATCATCCATTAGTCCCTGAAGTTTAGTTTGTATACCTAGAGATACTCTTAAATGTTATATTTTTATCATGAATATTGGAAAAATGTGAGCTACAAAATACTAAGTATTTGCTATGTGTTATACACCATGATAAGTACATTACAGAGCTTATTTTATTTGACTCTCACACAAAAGCAACCACCTCTGGGAGGTGTTATTATCCCCATTTTATGCATTAGAAAACTGAGGCTCTACCTCACACAGCCACTAGGTGGCAGAACAAGGGTTCAAATCTGGATGTCTCTGGTGTCCTGATTCTTGCTCTTAACCACTGTTTATACTACTCCTTAGTTATTTGTAAGATCAGCTGTTAATAATATATTATTCCCTACACTTTTAAGTTGTGGTGCTTGACTTGTGATTATTCTGCCTTCAGAGCTGTGCAATCATAAATTCAAGTATAATAAGTAATTTCAATTTGTTCTTAAACTGTGCTTACATCTCCATTAATCTTAATAAATAATTGAGATGCTTATTAAGCAATCTTAGATACCCTATTACTTTTTGAAATGCCAAGCTAAGAGTGGTAGAGCATTATATGATATATTAAAACATTCTGGAAGTCAAATTCCAAATCAAAACATTCACATATTTTAAGGAGCAAAATAATGATTACTAGTGTTTTCCAAGCAGGAAATTCTAAATTCCTTCTGTTGTTGTTTATATTACCATGTGTATGATTCTCTCCGATAAAAAGATTTAAAAAAACGAAATACACTTTAATATACATTGTAATATCATGGTTGTGCGCCTTACCCCATTTTAAGTTCTAAAATAGCTCAGTTGTATCTACAACATGGTCCCAGTATTTTCAAATCTGTGATTTAGATTTCCGATGACAGAAGTTAAAAGGTTTTAGGGAAGAGTGATAAGTTAAATAAATCCAAGTAATGAAAATGGGGAATTTTTAAATTTACTGACTTAAAAATGTGCCCCCTCATGTGGATTGGAGAGAGAAAGGTGTATTTGTTGGAAAATAGGACTTCAGAGGCCAAATGCCTAATTCACAGCCAAAGTCTCAGTGAGTAAAGAAAAGCTATTAAAGCAGAATGTTGACCAGGGTCCTGCTAAATAAACACATCATCCCCGTGCACATCTTCACCATCGTCTGCACGGCACTGAGATCCATCTATTTGGAGTGCATTGGTTCTCCTTTGCAGTCGTAGTGTTGAAACATGCACGAAAAGAGCCTTATATATCTTAGTCACACACAATAAAGGAAAAGTTGCCCTGTCTTTATACAGAATCGATAGACATTGCCTTCTGAATAAAAATCAGGGCCTTCTAGGAAATAAGATTGTCTACCCTGTATTCACTTTCTTCATATAATTCTTCATCACATCCCTGCACCTCCAACTAGAATTATAGGTATTTCTCAGTCTACAGTACAATTGTTCTCATGAAAATCTCTTTTCTGGTCAGTGGCAGATCCCCAATAGGAGTCTGATAATAGCAGAACGACTGGGCACTGAACCCCCAAAGCTCGAAACTCACCAAAAACAGACAAGTAACAAAGCCCAAGCTCCCTTGTAGAGCATGCTGATGGTTATCAGAGGGTTGAAATAGAAGCGCTGTGTGGGGCAAATGTGTATCAGCTATGTGGATAGATGATCTTTTATCCTGGGAGACTGAATACCCTGCTCCTTGTCAAGCTCCCAATAGATGTGGACAAACCTGTCAGATGATCTGTTCTTTTTCAGTCCTTAGCACAATGTGGGATGTTTTCGGGCTGTACAAGCTCTGAGAACACTAGAATTGGGCCCCAACATTTATCAATAACAATTTATAGCTGATATATAGCGTTCTGGAAAAGAGAAGGAATCCACTGAAGCCTAACAACGCAGCTCCCACAAAGGTTCACTCCAGGCCTGGGATCAATGTCATCAGTGAAATTTATGGGAACGCCATGAAACCCTCTGAGATGCAGTGGCATTCTCTGCAACCTTTCTTGGAGCCCATCAATTATGGTCTAATAAGGTCTTTCCTGCCTTAGGAAAAGGTTTTCATTCCTTCACTGCCTCTCCCAGGTGTACCTGTATAATAAAAGCAGCTGTTTCTTTAGTCTAAGTGTGGTCTCCTGAGAGAGAGGTTTCTAGTGGCTTCCTCAACTTACTTATGTGGGTTCTGGTAAATCTCTGGTTTCCCTCACCAGGTATGTTCACTCAAGTGAATCTAAAGAGCCGGTCACTAGTTCCTGAGATCTCCCGGAGGTAAAAACAAACAAACAAACAAACAAACAAACAACAACAAAAACCTTGTCTGTAAAATATTCTGTATTTCCTGAATGTTGAAAACCTATGAAATGGACATATCTGGTTGAATATTATGGTCAAAACATGTTTATGGAAATAATCCAAGGCTCTGTAGGAGAGGAGCAGACTGTGGTATGCTGGATATGGGTTTTCTCTAAATTTTTGGCCTCCTCAACAGGGGTAGAGGTAGGGTGTAGAAATGTGGGTCTTCAGACCTTTGACTATCTGTTGGGTCATTTCTAGTTCATCTTGATCGTGTCTTCAAAGTTGACTTCAGTATATACTTAACTTATGAAAAGCTGTTTCTTTGAGAGGTAGGTCTGTTGTTCACTCTCGAGGAGTCATTATGGGATTCCAGCTTCCCTAAAGGAACACTCAGTCATTAAGGGAAAATAGATTTCACTTCCATGATGCACACATATAGTATATACTCATACATGCCCACATTTATACACACATTGTGCTTGCAGATAATATCCATACACATATGTGCGTATGTATTTCCATGGATTTTAGGAAAGATGTTTCAGGAATGTTACATTTTAGGAATAATACATCATTGCTTGTCATGTTTTTTCTCTGGATGAATAATGCTTTATTTTCTTAATGTGATCATCACGGCCTAGCTCAGTAATGGGCTGCAGACAGAAGCCAGGCTTCCTTCTAAGACTTAAGTCACATGTTTTATTCAAAAAGAAGTCTTACACTATGCAAAACAGACTTCTGAGGTAAAGTCTGGTTAGAAAGAAAACCTAGAAGGGAAGAAATGGGAAACTCTCATTTTAGCAAGGCACCATCTGGCTTTCAATTTTCTTAAGTATCCTGACTGCTGGTCACTCTACTATGAGTCTTACACTTTTGCCATTACACTTTGGTGTCAAATTTAAGGCCGTAAAGCCCTTATTAAATGATACAACGTTGAAGGCAAGTGAGCCATCCTAAGTGATTAGTTTCCTGGGGTGGCTGTGACAAATTACCATAAATTAGGGGTTCTAAAACAACAACAATTCATTGTCTCTAGAGAATAGAAGTCTGAAATCAAGGTGTGAGCATGGCCATACTCTTTCTGAAGACTCTAGGGGAGAATATGTTCCATGCTTTCTGTTAGCTTCTGGTGTTGCCCCACAATTCTTGGTGTTTCTTGCTTTGTAGACACATCACTCCAGTCTTAGCCTCAGTCATCACATGGTGTTCTCTCTCTCTTTTGTTTCTTTGTTTGTTTATCTATTTTTATGTTTTCTCCTCTTCTTTTAAGGACACCAGTCATATTTGATTGAGGGCTCTCTCCACTCCAGTATAACTTCATCTTAATTAATTACATCTTCAATAAACTTATTTCCAAATAAGATCACAATCTGAGGTTCTAGGAAAGGCATGAATTTGGCGGGGGGAGGGGATGCCATCTAATCCCGTACCCGAGAGTATTGTGTATTCACTGAAATACTCCTTAATGCTTCAAGTTAACATATTAACTCATTGCTACTTAGAAGAAAGATAGACAAGGTGAGTGTTGGGGCACAGGCAAAGACAGGGAAATAGAAAATGTTCAGAAGAGTAATGTTCAGTGCAGCAGCCACTAGCCCCCTGTGGCTACTTAAATTTGAAGGAATTAAAATGAAATAAAATTAAAAATTCAGTGTTTCAGTATTACTCAGTAGTCAAATGTGGGTAATGACTAGTCTATTGGATAGCGCAGAAATAGAACATTTCCAGCCTTGCCCGATGTTCTTTTGGACAGTGCTGGTCTAGAACACATCATGAGTAGGAGCTATGGTGGAGGTTCTTAGGAAAGGTAAAGATGGGAGAAAGGGAAATGGAATAATGTTGCAGCAGGCAAGGGAAGGAAAAGGGAAAGGGAAGGTGAAGGCAAATAATATTACATATTATTATTTTATATTATTATAATATTATAGGTCTGCCTGGCAAAACACAACCATGGGATGTGGCGCTCATCTCTTGACCCCCATATTTTGCCTTGCAGAGAGCAGGTACTCACAAAATATTTGTTGAACCATTAAAGGAAAAGATGAATGCTTTAATCAGGATAGGATGTTGTTGACACTGGCAGTGCTGCTGACAGAAAGGTATGATTTCCATGAAGATTTCTGGGAGACAGTGCTTTGAGTATTAGCAAATCTCCACACAATGACCTTCACTTGAAGTCAGAAGACACTTGCTTCTCACGCCTTGCTCCTGTACTAGCACCATCTGCACTCTGCCCCTAGTTATTTGGTTCTCCAGGAACATAAACAGCTGCCTTCTCTCTCTTTCAAGGAAGCATACAGTAGCATTATATTACTTGTGCCCTTTGCACTTGTGCTGGTTCAGCAATTTCCCTGTCGACTGCCATTACGGTGCCCTAATACAAAGCCACCAACTACTACTGTGCATGCCCAAAGCCCTGTGGCAAATCCCTTCCTGACAACTTTTCCTCTCGCTGCAATATGGGAAGAACAAATTACAATTGGGTTTGAAAGGGATGGGTAACTTACCTGGTCTCGGGGGCTTTGACAGCCTCCTGTTGCAGTGCCCACTGACTGGAGGGCTGACACAGCTCATTTCCCAAGCTTGGATTTACTGTGATCCCTTGTCACAGCTCTGTGATGAGGGAGGAGGAAAGGGAATTTTTATCAGTGCAATGAATCCTTGTCGTAGCTCCCTGTAGTGACCCTCCCCCACATACACACAAGCGCGCATACAGACACACAGAGTCACATGTGTTGATCCATCCCTAACTATTGTCATCAATGAAGACAATAGTTTTTCTATACATCCCAGAGCAAATTTGGAGGATCTCCCCCTAAGCTCCCCTATTTATTTCTTTTAACTCAATTTTGATAGTATTTTAGACACAAAGAGGAAGGAGCTCTTCTATTCAACACCATGACAGAGCATGTGATAGGGGAAGCCAATGGGCATGTTATAAACAAATAAGTCCCAAGGATGTTGTCTTCTGAAAGTGTGTTGGGCTGTACATTTTTATTATTTGGCTGCAAGGTACTGCTATTGAATCATATGGTGGAAACACTGAATAATAAGTAGCATTGCATATTTATCAATCTACCTGTCCGAATTCCGAGAGGTAACAAAAGACTTCTCATTTTCACTTTTGGATAATAAAACAAATTCTACAAAATAAATTCAAAAAATTCCAAATTACATTGACTAACAAGAGATTAATGGTTACCTGGGGTTAGAGGTGAAGTCGGGGTTTAGACTGGCTGCAAAGGGGCAGCATGAAAGGTAAGGGAACTGTTCTGTGCCTTGATTGTGGTGGTGGTATATGTAATTACCAAAAGTCATTAAACTATAGACTTAGTGTGAATGATTTCATTATATATGAATATCTCAAAAGTTAATATAGGGGGCATCCAAATTGGCCGGGAAGAGGTCAAATTTTCACTCTCCGCAGATGACATGATACTCTATATGGAAAACCCAAAAGATTCCACCAAAAAGCTGCTGGAATTGACTCATGAATTCAGCAAAGTTGCAGGATATAAAATCAATGCACAGAAATCGGTTGCATTCCTATATACCAACAATGAAGCAACAGAAAGAGAAATCAAGGAATCGATCCCATTTACAGTTGCACCAAAAACCATAAAATACCCAGGAATAAATCTAACCAAAGAGGTGAAAAATCTATACACTGAAAACTATAGAAAGCTTATGAAAGAAATTGAAGAAGACAGCAAAAAATGGAAAAAGATTCCATGCTCCTGGATAGGAAGAACAAATATTGTTAAAATGTCAATACTACCCAAAGCAATCTACATATTCAATGCAATCCCTATCAAAATAACACCAGCATTCTTCACAGAGCTAGAACAAACAATCCCAAACCTTGTATGGAACCAGAAAAGACCCCGAATAGCCAAAGCAATCTTGAAAAAGAAAACCAAAGCAGGAGGCATCACAATCCCGGACTTCAAGCTATATTACAAAGCTGTAATCATCAAGACAGTATGGTATTGGCGCAAGAACAGACACTCAAATCAATGGAACAGAATAGAGAACCCAGAAATGGACCCACAAACGTATGGCCAACTAACCTTTGACAAAGCAGGAAAGAATATCCAATGGAATAAAGACAGTCTCTTCAGCAGGTGATGCTGGGAAAACTGGACAGCAACATGCAGAAGAATGAACCTGGACCACTTTCTTACACCATACACAAAAATAAACTCAAAATGGATGAAAGACTTAAATGTAAGACAGGAAGCCATCAAAATCCTCGAGGAGAAAGCAGGTAAAAACCTCTCTGATCTTGGCTGCAGCAACTTCTTACTCGACACGTCTCCAGAGGCAAGGGAAACAAAAGCAAAAATGAACTATTGGGACCTCATCAAAATAAAAAGCTTCTGCACAGTGAAAGAAACAATCAGCAAAACTAAAAGGCAACTGACAGAATGGGAGAAGATATTTGCAAATGACATATCAGATAAAGGGTTAGTATCCAAAATCTATAAAGAACTTATCGAACTCAACACCCAAAAAACAAATAACCCAGTGAAGAAATAGGCCAAAGACATGAAAAGACACTTCTCCAAAGAAGACATCCAGATGGCCGACCAACACATGAAAACATGCTCAACATCACTCATCATCAGGGAAATACAAATCAAAACCATAATGAGATACCACTTTACACCTGTGAGAATGGCTAACATTAACAACTCAGGCAACAACAGATGTTGGTGAGGATGCTTTTTTGCACTGCTGGTGGGAATGCAAACTGGTGCAGCCGCTCTGGAAAACAGTATGGAGGTTCCTCACAAAACTAAAAATAGAACAACCCTACCACCCAGCAATTGCACTACTAGGCATTTATCCAAGGGATACAGGTATGCTGTTTCGAAGGGACACATGCACCTCCATGTTTATAGCAGCACTATCAACAATAGCCAAAGTCTGGAAAAGCCCAAACGTCCATTGATGGATGAATGGATAAAGAGGATGTGATATGGTATATACAATGGAGTATTACTCAGCAATCAAAAAGAATGAAATCTTGCCATTTGCAACTACGTGGATGGAACTGGAGGGTATTATGCTAAGTGAAATTAGTCAGAGAAAGACAAAAATCATATGACTTCCCTCATACGAGGACTTTAAGAGACAAAACAGATGAATATAAGGGAAGGGAAACCATATAAAAACAGGGAGGGGGACAAAACAGAAGAGACTCATAAATATGGAAAACAAACTGAGGGTTACAGGAGGGGTTGTGGGAGGGGGGATGGGCTAAATGAGTAAGGGGCCCTAAGGAATCTACTCCTGAAATCATTGTTGCACTATATGCTAACTAATTTGGATGTAAATTAAAAAAAAATAATAAAACAAGTTAATAAAAAAAAGTTAATATAGGGACACCTGGGTGGCTCAGTCAGTTGAGTGTCCGACTTTGGCTTAGGTCATGATCTCACAGTTCATGAGTTCAAGCCCTGCATTGGGCCCTCCACTCTCAGTGAGGAGGCCACTTCAAATCCTATATGTCCCTCTCTCTCTACCCCTTCCTGCTCACTCTCTCTCAAAAATAAACATTAAAATTGTTAAAAAGTTAATACAAAAATTCAAAAATTTTAATTGTAGTTAAGAATTTGCCATATCTAGAATGAGTTAAAGAATGAAGATTTTGGAAAACTGATTACCATAGGGGACATTTCTTAAAAAGCTATAAGTACATGAGAGCTTTCCTTATGAAATATTGTTTAGGTGAAACATACCATACACAGATGATAGAATGATTAGTCTTTTATGGGTACTCAGAAATCTACCCTCCTCAGGTCCTTTGCAGTTAGGTAGGGCCTTGTAGCTGGTTCACTTCAGTGAATTGGTGGTAGAATTGACATGTGCACAGGAAAAAGTCCTCTGCACCACTGTCTGGCTCTCTTGCTTTCTGCCTCAGAAATACAGGAAGCCACATGTTGAGATAGCAGTGTCACAAGAAGATGGAGCCACTCTCATCCAGGGACACTCTATGACTGCTTAGGATGTAGTTTACCAAACTGCCTTAGACATGTAGCACAAGCAAAATAATGAACTTCTGTTGTGTTAATCTAATGAGATTGGGGGACTTACTTGTTACTATAGTATGACATAGCTTGTGCTGACTAATACAATATGTTGCCATGATTTCAAAATCTTCAGAGTTTAATGGCCATGGATCCGTTAAAGTTTGCCTCCCTGGAGAGTATGGATTTTGATAAACACACTATTCTAGTAGGCATGGTTGATAAAAGAGGAATTCAGGTGATGAGTTTCTTCTTGGTAATTCATACTTTAGAAGAGAGAGACTGGGCAACAGTAACCGGAATAGTCATTCCTGCTATGTTCTTACTATCCGGGGGTTCTGGGATATTGTGAGATTACATATTGATACCTTCACCAGAGGCAGAATTCACTTGAAGGTCTTTGAATTCTAGATTAAAATATAAAACTCTGAGTGCTCCCTTGATAACACAGAACATATAATACAGAGGAGAGAATTTATCCACTGACTTGAATCCTAGGATTCAAGTTGAAGCCTGTTAGTTTGTCCCTTTCTTGCCATCTGTGTGTTCTATGAGTCTTACCTTTATCACTACTTTGTTGCCTTTTACCATTTTGCATTATATCTTTAACAGACAGGGTCCAATTTCTTTAAAAAAAATGAATTCTTGGCCCTATTGATATCATTTCCTGATAGTTTACTCTAGAATTTCTGTGTCAGCTGGTGAAATCTCTTTTGTACTGTTAAAATGCACATTACTATCAGCAAATATTCAGATGTTTTAAAAGAATTTATTTTGGAAGAGGCACTGGACATGTGGGAATGTAACTAAAGAACCAGTTTGGCAAATCACTAGGAGAAGTAACTCACAGTAGACCCAGTAAAAGAGTGTATTTACCAGAGGGACATTGAGAGTATATAGTGGATTCCCTTGCAATAGAAGAATGGAAAAGGATAGAAAAGTCAGAGGCAATCAAGTGGAGAAAAATACTTTTATAATAAGTGAAAAGACAGTTTTATAGGTTCATGCTCATAAAAAAACATACTATGTAGCAGTAATCGTTCTATTTTTGCCTCACAAAGAGAGGCAGGAAAAGAGATGGAGGAGAAATTGTTTTTCTTTTTCACAAAATCCCTTTCCATTA
Organism: Prionailurus bengalensis; assembly: GCF_016509475.1. NCBI lineage: Eukaryota > Metazoa > Chordata > Mammalia > Carnivora > Felidae > Prionailurus > Prionailurus bengalensis. The sequence continues at coordinate 137,309,160 of NC_057344.1, read as the reverse complement.
TGGGTGAGACATGGAATATAGCATGATTAAGAAAGCCCATGGCAATTAAAACTTCATCCTGCTGAAAAGTTAAAGCCATTTTCTGGAACAGGAAAAAGACTTAGAAGACAGGAAGTGATGCAGTAATCTTTCCTTCCACCCCCTCCCCCATGAGAGAGACCCAGGGCGTTGCAGTATATGTGCATTTACTTCTATATTATTTCTTCTCATGAAGGATCTTGAAATAAGGAATTGGAATGCATTAGAATTCATAGACCTCTGGGGCTCTTGCTTTAACTCGTTCTTCTGGTGTCACTCCCTATTCGAGTGGTCACATTATGCTAAGTCTCACTGAAACACATTTACAGCAATCATTGAGTTAGAATTTCTCTCTCTGTGCTTGAACATCATGTTACTAATATTGCATACCACCCAGGAAAAGCAAATTGTAAATACTTACAGATTAGTCTAAAGTTGTATGGATCTTAAGTACAGTATACTCACGGGTGAGTGAATCGAGCATTGGTTAGGAGAACAAGGAGGGTGGTCACTGTAGGCTCTTCCTCAAAGTTGAGCCACGAGTTTGTTTTTTGTTAAATCTATAATTTGTACAACAAAGAAAAAAATTAAGAAAATCATTAGGGCCTGTGTTGTGAAAAGTAGGTAAAGATCTACAGTGTTTAAGAGGCAGGGGGTGGGCGTGGAGGGGTGGGGAGGTGGAGGCAGAGGGTGCTGGAAGGCCTCCCTCCGGCAGTATAAGAATATAGGCTACAGCAGACAAACGAAAACCAACAGCTAATTTTCAATATTTTATTGTAATTTGGGAGTGAGATCTTGGGAGGGTTTCAAGGTAAGAAAAAAGGGATTTGGGATAAATACAAGTAATTAATAATCTAAGCTTAAAAAAATAATTGATGTATTTGAAACTATACTATCTTTACCATCTTAGTTGAGTACATTTAGCAAAAGTTATAAAGGGGTTTCTAGGTTTACATTGTTAAATTAATTAAACAAACAGGCCATTAGACTGAGGTGGCTTTTTTTGTTTTTTGTTTTTAATTTTTTTTTAATATTTATTTATTTTGAGAGAGGAAGAGAAAGAGTGCATGCAGGGAAGGGGCAGAGAGAGAGGGAGAATCTGAAGCAGGCTCCAGGCTCTGAGCTGTCAGCACAGAGCCCATTGTGGGGCTTGAACCCACAAACCGTAAGATCATGACCTGAGCTGAAGTCAGAGGCTTAACTGACTGAGCCACTCAGGCGTCCCTAGACTGAGGTGGCTTTAATGCCTTAGCAGTCTACATAACCAAGCCAAAACCAAAGCCTCCAAATGCCTCAAAGTTAAGAAATTGAAACCTAAGTACAGCCAATCACAAATAGCCAACTCGGCTTTCCCAAATAATGCAACCACTTAGGCTATAGTCAATCAAATAATTTCCGTGCTTAACTCCCATCTCTTCTCTATAAAAGTCTTGCTCCCAGCTCCTGTTGGTGGAACACTCCCAACCAGTTCCCATTTGGTGCTGCCTGATTCAAATTGATTTTTGCTCAGATAAACTCTTACAATTTTTAATATGCCTCAGTTTATGTTTCAACGACTTATAGCCTCAGTTCCTCAGTCTGATTTCTGTAAGCAAGTCTTTATTTGATCAATTGAATTCTTCCAACAAGAGCTTCTCCTAACCTTTGTGTTGCGGGGAAAAACACTCATTTTCCCTAAGGTTTCCCATAAAGTACGTGTTTTTGTTTTATAAATACTTAGTTTTTTATTTTTGAGAGAGACAGAGTATGAGCAGGGGAAGGGCAGAGAGAGAGGGAAACAGAGAATCTGAAGCAGGCTCCGTGCTGCCAGTGCAGAGCCCAATGCGGGGCTGGATCTCACAAACCGTGAGATCACGGCCTGAGCCAAAGTTGGACGCTTAACCAACTGAGCCACCCAGGTGCCCCTTTTAGGGTTTTACTTTTAATCACTGTGAAGAAACAGAGGTACAAAAATAACAAACACGGACAAAACACGGCATCCTTAAATCTTTATGTCTTTATCTTTAAATCTTCTAAAACCTTCCTAGGATTGGTTCCCAGTCTACAGTCCTACACTTGATTTCTTTGCTGTAATTGCAGAAGCATCTGGTGTTGGAAGCCTCTTGATGGTCTACAAAATCTGCCTATCTAGGTTGAATGTCAGTTGTAGCCCTACGAGGTGTGGGTTGGTACCACTCCAGAACCATTTCGGTCCCTTTCAGGATCTGCATCCCAGTTTTCCTACCCACTCAGTTCATCTGCTCTGCTCTGTGATAAAGGCCCTTGTGGGTTTGGCTTCTAATGTTCTCAGCCATTCTTGCAGCCCGTGTTAATGCCTCCTTGCTCCTCTGCAGGATTTCATTAGCTGAGAGCTGAGGAAAGCCCTTGTTCTTTTGCAGGTCTCTCTTTAGAAGTTCTTCTCCTATGTTTCAAACCATCCTACACTGATCCAGACTTTTTTTTTTCTTTTTGTCTTTTTTGCTAAGCTTCCATAGCATCCTTTTCTTTGGCCTGACCAACTGGCCATCACCACAGCATAATGTATTGGCTAGGTAGTGTAAACCAAGCATAGGGCTAGGCATTTTACATCAGTTAAAATGTCCTTTTGATTTTTTCAGCTGTATATCCAGCAGCTTGTTGGTAATGCTAATGGTCCCCTTAATATAAGCAGACTTTCCCCATCTATTATTCCAGGCAAACATCTGAGCATCATCTTTGGTTGGCTGTATCATCCTAAAATCAGTTTTATAGGCTTTGTGCTTGCCTTCTATTTTCTCATTTTCATAATGCTTGCAGATTTGTCCCTTTCCTCATTCAAAAAGCTCACACATTTTCTTAGACTTTTCAATGAGTTTTGGTTCTTAATTCAAGGGAAACCACCAGTTCATAGGTGCCTCAGAGAAATGCCCTGAAGCCACTGAGTTGACTTAACTCAGTGGTTCTCAAATTTCAGTGTGCATGGGAATCATTTGGAGAATTCTTATTACAAATGCTGATTCTTGGGCTCTACCCTGGTTAATTTTATAATTAAATACATGGGGGGTTAGGCCCAAGAATTTCTTTAATTATCATCCCAGTGATTTTCATGTAGGTGACATGTTCTTAGGAAACTGATTTGACCTTCTTGGTTCTGGCTCTCATTTCTGTCCACTACCTTGGGTTCTCTAGAGATCACTGCTTCTGGTGTCCTCATTCAGTCCTATTAGACATATTTTATTTATACAAGCCAGTGCAAAAGCGTACGGACTACTCTAGGTATAATTTCCACCAAAGAATAGAAGACTTTCCCTTCTCCTCACAGATATTTTTAAATGCATATTCAAAAAAAGTGAGTAAAATATCTGGAAAGGCAATAAATTTTTTAAAAGATTTGTAAGGTAATATTCAAGTCAAAAATATTATTTTATTTATATTAAAATACTGAATGTGCACCCATTAAGATTATTCAACTATACACATTATGTAATTCACATACACAAAAAAGGTTGGAGAACAATATAAAATAGACACATGGGAGCTCACACCTCTGTATTAACATTTTACCACATTAAAAAGACTTTAATGTCCATCTTTTAAAACATTTGCTACATATGTCTTATCTTTAAACAATAAATAGTATTGCTTTGAGCATTTTAAAATTTTACATAAATGTTATGTACTGTATGTATACCTTTGTAGATTTTTAAAAATCAACACTGGTTTTGATATTCATGTTGCTTCATGTAAACCTAATTAAGTTTTTTCAACTTCTTTTTTTTATTTAAAAAAATTTTTATAATGTTTTTATTTATTATTGAGAGACAGAGCATGAGTATGGGAGGGGCAGAGAGAGGGGGAGACACAGAATCTGAAGCAGGCTACAGGCTCTGAGCAGTCAGCACAGAGCCCGACGTGGGGCTTCAACTCACAAACTGTGAGATCGTGACCTGAGCCGAAGTTGGACGCTCAACCGATTGAGCCACCCACGTGCCCCAAGTTATTTCAACTTCTGAAGAGTATTCTCTTTTATACATCACTATTTATCATTCTCTTACTGATGATTATTAGGTACTGTTTTTGTTTTGTTTTGTTTTGTTTTGTTTTAGCTAAAATGTTGTTGAGTCACACAGGTGTGTTAGAGTTTCTTTAGGTCATAGCACCTAGATGTGACATTGCTATAATAGAAACTTGTGCATTTGTAATTTTAAAATTGTACATTTAAAATAAGAGCTGAGGGTCATAATCAATCTAAATTTTTTAATTATATTTTATTAAAATTTACTCTGAAACCACCAATGCTTTGATAATCTCTACTCCATCTACATTTCAGTCTGTGCAGAAAACTCAGAGTTATAATCAATGAATGGTTGCACGTATTATTTTATTTTATTTTTTTACTTAACATAATTGCATATAAATATCTCACCTATTTGACACAATAAATGCTTACTTAATGACTCCCATGAGCAAGTGTAACTCCAGAGAACAGAGACCAAAATCCTGGCCTTCTTGGATCTTTTATTACCGCCACATAATCACATAGGCGATAATTTTATCATTTAAACAGCAATTAATATTACACAATATCAACATGCTATGATTTACTTATCGAATCCCTCAGGAATTGTGTTTATTTCAGAAATGAGTAGCTACATGACACCCATGTTAGAAATAAGGACTGAATTTGACCAAGGTGATATTATCATAGGGAGTGTATGTCTGTAACGTTCAGAGTGACTTAAAACAGGCCATATTTATTTACCCTATTATCATTAACAGCAGTCCATGCTCCCCCTTTTCTCCTCATTCACTTCCTGTAACTCAGCCTAGAGCCCAGGTTGTTAGAGTGGTAACAGATCTGGACTTTGGAATGGGTTTGTGTACAGGCTCCTTGGCTTGTGAGATACATGAACTTGGAAAATTGGTGTCTCAGCTTTCTCTTCTGTAAAATGGGGGTAATAAGACATTCAGTCAATACTTGGAAAAACCCTTCAATAAGAAAGCAAGAGTTTGCTCTGGTTAAGCAGTAAAGCTCTGGTTGTCAAAAGTCCGGTTTCGCTTCCTAAAGCAAGTTACTTGAGGGATATGTTGGGAGACTGAAAAATAAGGCAAAACAAGATAACTTTGTTTTCTTTGCAAGGAGTCTGGGGTCCATCAGTCTGCATCTAGTTTAGCGTCTGTGGCTCACTGCATGGAAGCTGTTCACCAGAGGTTCCCTCTATCATATGTCTGCCTGGAGCTCTGATTTCTGCAACTTCAGGAAGAGAAAGAGCCTGGCAGGTACCTGCATGCGCGTGCACACACACAAGCACACACACCACACACAGATGCACACAGGTCAAAGAAGGAAGCTAAGCCAAAAAGTTATTTTTAATGAGAACAAATTCATCCATTTGAGTATTTTACCTAACAGTATAGCAGGTTGTTTCTAAAATGTGAAAATTAATCAATTAGGTCTTTAGGCTGTTCTCCCTACATATAAATACAATGGTCATACACCCAAGCCATATAATCTGAAAGTGTAAGAAAGTATAAAGTAGGGGCACCTAGGTGGCTCAGTCGGTTGGGCATCCGGCTTCGGCTCAGGTCACGATCTCACAGTCCGTGGGTTTGAGCCCTGCGTCAGGCTCTGTGCCGACAGCTCAGAGCCTGGAGCCTGCTTCAGATTCTGTGTCTCCCTCTCTCTCTGCCCCTTACCTGCTCACACTCTGTCTCTCTCTCAAAATAAAATAAAAACATAACATTTTTTTAAATTAAATAAAAAAAGTATAAGGTAACAACCAATCTTAATAGAACCAGTTTCCAGCTAACTTGTTTAGAAAATGTTCATTATTATCCATTGCCTCCTTTCCCCCTCTTCTTCCTTCCTCCCCTTTTCTCCTTTTTATTCTTCTGTACCAGAATAACTGCTAGCCACAGGGAAAATGAACTAATATAAAATACACCTGCATCTATTTCTCCAAATTGCTGTTTAAGTTCAGTTCAGACATGAATCAAAAAGTGCTAGCAGTGAGTTAAGGAGTGCATTCTGTATGCAGTGGGCTCATATGAAGTCACTGACTAATATAATTAAAAGCCTGAGTTAATTGCATTACTTTCCATTAGCTTTCATTGTATACCTACCTTCCAAGGACCTGACTACCCATGCCCATGGGGCTCTGGTCCCACGTTTATCCAAGTGAGATGGCTGCTTTCAAAACGAAACCTTTCATCAATCCCCTATTAATTAGCTAAATGCCGCATCAGATTATGCATTCATGCCTGCCAGCCAGGCGGTAGCATCAGGAGAGCAGAGCTCGCGGTCCTCTTGGCTCATCCTCCAGCCTGGTCATTGGTATTCCAGGACAAGTCAGCTTACTGTAATTTGAAATTGGTCTGCCGTCCCATTAGGAATCTGCCCGATCAATACCAAGTGAATTAGAGTTTCAGTGATCTGATTAACTCCCCATTATTTTCTACCCTGGCTGATTTAGAATGCATGATGAGACAATATTCCAGTTTCTTTGCTTTATCCCAGTTTAAGTGAAATATAGACATCTAAGGAAGCAGTGCCTGTGCATTTGATTTGGCTCGGCTGTAATAAAGTCAAACACCATGAGTATCTCCCTCATCAAGACAGTCTTAAGTGACTGAGGGCTGCCTCTTGCACACCAAGGAGCCGTGAATGGCAAGGGGGAGAAGTAGGTGGGGAGCACTCGCTGCTCATCTCTCTTCGTTTTGGCTCTATCTTCTGAATGGGCACCTATAAGGCATTTAGCAGGGTGGTTTAGTTATTTGTCAGATGATCAACATTAGTAGCTTTGTGACTGAAGCTCTGGGTCATGTGGTTGGAAGGCAGACTATAATTCTCTCCCAAAGGCACAAGAGGTTCACGACAATAGAGTAACTAAATGTTGTATCTTGATGACTGAAAACAAGCATTGCAGCCAGTCAGTCGGGCTGGGGCTAAGTGCTGCCCTTGGCGAAAATTCTTGGTGTCCTTCGGGAGTGAATTTGACTTCCTGTGCAGGAAGACTGTTTTCATGCCCCAGCCTAGGGCTTCAGAGAAATCTGACTGCACCTCAGTGAGTCACTGTGTATCTGCAAGAGGCTCAAAATTCAAGCTAGTAGAAAACACAAGATCTGAAACAGTTCAAGCAATGGTACCACACCCTTTAAAAATGCAGTTGTATTATTTCCTCAAATGTTTGAATTGGGTTGGCCAAGCATCGTCTGGTAGGAGTTCTTAAATTATTAAGTGTGAGATTCATAATGGGTTTATCAATTGCTTTCATGTTGCCCCAAAGCTTTAAAACATAAAAGCATTATATTTTTCAAATAGATCTGAGCTATTGTAATGTAGCACAATATTTTTTCATTGGTGATCCAAAAAAAGATTCAGCATAGCTTATATCTGATCATAAATAATAAGTCATTAATATGGCTTACATTAAGTACCATCCCACTTTCCTCTTAGGAATTACTTAGCAATTTAGAACATTCTGTGTGGGGTGGGTGAACACATTTGACTAGAGATGATACAATATGATCTGTTAGCCAGTTTTGTAAACACCTGGATTGGAAATATAGATATAGGAGTGGAATAACTTGGCATTGACAAATGCAAGCTTGATGAGAGGTCTGATCAGCTTAACGTCTTATGCACTTCATTGTTATTCTCCACTATTGATTATTACTCAACTGAACATTTCTGAATATCTTTTGTGTTTTGTCTCCCAGTTACGGTTCATGCAAGCTAATTAGAGCAAAATTATAATGGAGATTTGCAAAGAAAAATAAAATTTGAAACATCATAGATCAAAACAAAGTAATTATTCCTCCTGGGTTTGAATCCTGCCATTTACAGATAGGTTACTCAATTTGCCTCTGTAAGCCAAGGATTTTTACATCTATAAAATGGAAATAAGTTTGTAAACATTATGGGATAGTTTTGTGGATTCAATTCGGTAATATATGTAAAGTATTCAGTGCATAATGAATGCCCAAAGTTGTTACCTTTCTTTTCTTTTCCCTCCCATGTTTAAAGAAACTGTGAGAACATTTTTCATGTCAATCTCTACTTTAGAATGTTCCGTTTTAAAATCTTAAATTGAAAAGAAAAAAGAGTCTCAGGATAAATGAGTTGTGTCAGATATTTTTTATGCATATGATTTAAATGGGAAATTACTGGGATATTGCCAGTCCTCTGAAATATCTCAAATTTCTCACCTGGGAAAAATTGAAGTTACATAAAGAAATGATTCAAACTGTGTCTAAAAGTGGAATGGCCAAAAGCTCTAATTGATTCTTAACACAAAGCCAAATCAGCCTCTCTGGTAGAGGCAAATGCCTGAAGCAGGGCTCACAGGCTACAGCTGGATTGTTTTTGGGTATTTCTGATCATCACCATCTTTATCAGTCCCTATCCTCTGACTTTTTTTCTGACAATAGACCGGGTCCCCTCCATGGTTTTGATTCTGCATTTCTATTCACAGATTGAAGTCAAGATTTCCATTGTGTTTCTGGTCGGTTAAAAGTCTCAGGCTTTTATCACATCTACTTCTGTTCTTTTTTGGTGGTTGATTATTTCGTAGCATGTAAAATGTAACATTTATTTTCCCCAAATAGATGTTATTTTGTTGATTTCACCCTATCATTCCAATTTATTAACATCGTTTCGGATATGTATTTCATTATGTGCATAATTAAGTATCTTCCTAGCTTAGTTTTCTTTAGTCACTATTATAACATGGTGCACAGTACCAGTAATACTCCTTCTGATTTCTGTCTCAAAATTCACACCTTTGGGCATGGGGTTGAATAGGCACTTACCTTGTGCTTCTAGCATCCAGCCCACATTTCTCTCCGCTACTGCTGTGTTGTCTATGTTTCCCTCCACACCTTATCCTTCTCCACCCTATTTTGCATCCCAGCAGGCTGGCTTTTATGGACTCCCTCAATGTCTACCTAGCTCTCTAATTTCCTCTTGGATTCAGCCTATGGGGTGATGGCTGGAAATAGGAGAGAGGTAGAGGAGTGAAATCAGGGTATTTTTTTCCTCCTAGCTCCTTCCTTGCTGAATTCCCATGGGTCAGCTGCCTATTTGACCCAAGTTCCTGGCTCCCACAGGAGACTTTATCCATCTCATGATTATCATACATTTTGTGGACTGAGACAAAATGGACCGTTACCTTACATATACAGCTATTATATTAATATCAATTTATGTCTATTACAAATTACTGTTGGAGATTTGCTGACTTGTACATAGGCAATGCATAAAAACATACATAAAATTTTATCATCTTTGGATCGCTATATTTGATGACACCATGCTGTTGTATTTTAGTGATAGTTTGAATGTTGCCTGAAGCTTGACATATAACCCAAATGTCACAGTTAAGTTATTAACTCGATGGTAAAAATACTCATACATAGCACTTACATGTTGCTTTTCATCATTAATGTGTATGGCAAATAGGAGCTAATCAATAGCATAGCAGTGTATTCAGTAATGATCTTTTACTGTTGCTTGGTTCATTTCAGTTCAGAGGCCTTTTACTAGTAAGCCCATAAAACTGGTGACAAGTTTCAAGTTAATAGACAAGATTTATTTGAGTATATCTCTCTGCATCCTCTGTCTCTTTACCTGCTTGTCTTCCCACTGGATAGTGAACCCCTAAAGGCAGAGATTGTATCTCTGTATCCCCAGTGCCTACTATAAGACCTGACACCCGGTAGACATTCAGGAAAGTACTTGTAGATTTGATAAATGAATAGAGGATATAGCAAAACTATTTAGGTGGTCATTAATATTATTTCCAAAGCCTACCGCCATAAGTGCCTATGAGGCTATAATGTGAGAATTTTTCATTCTCCCCTTCAATTGAAAAGAACCGTAGTTTGAAACTTTTTGAAATATTTATTTATTTATTTATTTAGAGAGGAGGAGAGTAGGGACAGAGAGAGGGGGAGAGAGAAAATCTCAAGCAGGCTCCACACTGTCAGTGCGGAATCTGATGCGGGCTCCAACCCACAAACCATGAAATCATGACCCTCGCCCAAATCGAGAGTTGTACACTTAACTGACTGAACCACCCAGGCGCGCCTGAAACTTTTTGCAGGTCATACTAGTATTTATTCGAGGCAGAAAACAGCATGTACCGAGAAAATGGACACAGCTCACCGTGTTGAGGGAGACTGAAACCTGTCCCTCTGTGGTCACCACTCACAGCAGTCTTTGCTCCATGCAGCTCTAATATATGCACAGGAACCAGGCTGCCAGAGCAGATCTTGGAGATATTCACCAGCTGCATGCAGAGCTCCCATCACCTTTTCCTTGGTGCCTTGGACATTGGGGAGAGTGCTGGGTCTTTCCTGACTTTTGAAGAGAGATTCTGTAGCTTTCCAACGAGGCAACCAGTTCCTGGCTGTGGTAGTGAGTGACCTTGACAGGGGAGGTCTGACACGCTGGGCATCTGCAACATTACATGTCAACACCCACATTAGAGAATAAGGGAAATGTTTTAGAATGAACAGAAAAAAGACTGTGGCAGAAGCTAAAACCTGACGTGGAGAATAAGGAACTGCACTGCTCTGTGTATAATCTCATCGTCATGTGTCAACAAGCATGAAGAGGAGGACTGAAGACAAGAGTCCAAATAAGTGTTGAAGAAGAAGAAGATTTAAAAAACAGTCTTTGAGGGGGAGCCTGGGTGGCGCAGTCGGTTAAGCGTCCGACTTCAGCCAGGTCACGATCTCGCGGTCCGTGAGTTCGAGCCCCGCGTCGGGCTCTGGGCTGATGGCTCAGAGCCTGGAGCCTGTTTCCGATTCTGTGTCTCCCTCTCTGTCTGCCCCTCCCCCGTTCATGCTCTGTCTCTCTCTGTCCCAAAAATAAATAAACGTTGAAAAAGAAAAAAAAAATTTAAAAAACGGTCTTTGAGATAATCCAGTCTGAGCCTTTCATTTTACAGATGAGGATATTCTGACCCCAAATAGATAAGTGACTCACTCAAGATCATGCAGCCAAAGCCTTTTCTACAATTTTCTTCAATACCATCTTCATTTGCACAGTGTTCAATACTCAAGGCTCTATTTAAAATGTGTCAGTAATTTTAGGGACACCTGAGTGGCTCGGTTGGTTAAGCGTCCAACTTTGGCTCAGGTCATGATCTCGCAGTTCGTGGGTTCAAGCTCCACGTTGGGCTCTGTGCTGACAGCTTGGAGCCTGGACCTTGCTTTGGATTCTGTGTCTCCCTCTCTCTCTGCCCCTCACCCACTCATGCTCTGTCATTCTCTGAATCTCAAAAATGAATAAATGTTAAAAAAATTAAAATTTGTCAGTAATTTTAGGATATAAAGTTGAATTATGGACATTATTCCCCCAAATGTTTCATGAGAGTTGATTTTGTATTAACTACATGGAATATGCAAATAAAACATTCCTACACTTGATTAGCTCTGGTGATTGATCCAGTCCTATGGACAGGGGTGAGAATATTCTTGTGATAAATGGCATGGCAAAAATGAAGTTTCTTTAGCTCAGATTCTTCTAATTTAGAGTTCACTCCACTAATTTAGAAGTAACTCAGATTCTGTGATGGAACAAAATAACTTCCTCCCTCACATTATAAATAATGTCAATTTGGTTGAAAATTTTTAAAAATCTAGTATTAACAATTCTGTCAACTTGTCTCCAACTACTAGTAATTTATCTCCTCATACTATGCTTTCATTTTTTTTAAATTTTTTTAATGTTTATTTATCTTAGAGAGAGGGAGAGAGAGGGAGCGTGAGTGGGGGAGGGACAGAGAGAGAGAGAGACACAGAATCCGAAGCAGGCTCCAGGCTCCGAGCTGTCAGCGCAGAGCCCGATGCGGGGCTCGAACTCACAGACTGTGAGATCGTGACCTGAGCCGAAGTCAGACGCTTAACCAACGGAGCCACCCAGGTGCCCCACTATGCTTTCATTTTTATGATACAATGTAATAGAGACCTATTTTAATTTTTGTTCCCTAATGAATGTAACAAGAAGGTAAAACTGCTATACAGGCAGAGGTGGGACCGGAAGACTAGGAGACAGAGCAGTTCTTGCCAACAACCAGTAAGAGCAGCAGGTGATGCTCCTGTCTAAACTAAAACCACTATGTGAAGGAGAGAAACACTACAGTTGGGGTGCTGACTGCTTTCTTTCTACAGGTGCTGGAGAGGGTTTCAGAGGATATTTTTCTGAAGTGGAAAGGTAAATGGACCAGAGACAGGATAGCTTAAATGTAGCATGCAGCCTTCTGGAAGATTGGAAGGAAACTTTTCCACAAAGCTGGAGTTAGAACCAGTGGGCAGAGGATGGCCATTTGATTGGCATTACTTGGGAGGAATGCCTGGCTGCTTCCAAGGGGTACCTTGGAACGGGGGTTCAATTTATTCTCTGAGCAGACTCCTCTCTAGGGAGGAACAGGACTCAAGGCAGCCCACTTGAATACTTCCGTAACTACCCTCCAAATGGAAGCACAAAACCTCCAACGTGCAGCCCCTCCATCACCCTAGAAAAGGGTCTGGAGCAACCCCCTAAGAATGACTGTGCTCAGAGAACATGTTCTCAGTAAAGCCAGTTCCGTGAGCTTCTGATAGAAATATGCTGATTTGTAGTTTTCCAATGCCACCCCTAGGTGCCAGACATAATTTTCCTTCCGTAGTCTTATTCACGCAATCGGTGGAGCTCACGTTTTACAGATTATAGCAACGCCAAGCCACAGAACTCTGTGGTCTTTTCTGTAATTCTGGCTTTTACTTTACAGTGATGCTCTCTTCCTCTCCATCCTTGTCAACAGTGCTCAGCTTTATTTATTTTGATGTTTTCTAGTAAACACTCTATGTAGTAAAAATGTATGCCTATTTTTTTTCTCTTAGGAGGACTTTTAGAATCTTAGAAGTTCTGTTTGACAAGTTTTGACATTGATTTTTACCATGGTATTTTTTCTGAGGATTATAAAAGATTCATCTTATAGGAGGATTAACAAACACTGCATTCACAATGGTATTGTAGGTTGATTTTTCTTTGCTTCATTTAATTCCCTGTTTTGTTTTTAAAGTTAGTGTAAAAATGTTTAAGGCTTGACCTATTTATGACAACATCTTTGCAATAGAGTGTTCCTAGAGCTTTTATTCTATTTCTTGCTAAATCAGACAAAGCAGATATAATTGCCATAAATACTATAAATATTGAGCTAGATTTTCAACTGCATGGGCAAAAAAATTATCTTCACAAGTTTTACACAAACTACAATTTATTTATATTTTATAGTTGTTTCTGAGAAAGCTTTATAGTGTTCTGTTAATTAAAACTCACTCTGACATGTGGGTTCTTTTTTTTTAAGTTTATTTTATTTATTTTGAGACAGAAAAAGAGAGCAAGTGTTCACGTGCGAGCAAGCACAGGAGGAGCAGAAAGAGAGGGAGAGAGAATCCCAAGCAGACTTTGTGCTCTCAGCACAGAGCCAGACTGGGATCTCCATCTCATGAATCTGTGAGATCATGACCTGAGCTGAAATCAAGAGTCTGATGCTTAACCGACTGAGCCACCCAGGTGCCCCATGTGGGTCCTAATAGTTAGAAAATACTGAGATTATATCTCATTTATGTATTTACAGCTCTGTTTGTGCTTCCAGTTAACCATTATGCTTCTCCAAGTTAAGTTTTGCCATCCCACAATGCATCTGGGCTGTCCTCTACTTGGCTGAAATATACATGAGGTTGTGGGTGCCTTAAAGGAGGCTTCAGTAAAGTATGCTCTCCTGTCAGTGTCCTGTCTTTAGGAGTTTGATTTTCTGGTTGTTGGACACTGTATCATTTCCAGCTAAAAATAAATAATACTTTCAACTCACTTTCTAATTTTACAAATAGACATTGTCCTTGCAAACTTGTTTAGAAACGAAATGTTGGAAAGTGTTGCTTACACTCCCCAAAGCATCAGCAGTGTGTAACTACCCTAAGTCTATATAATGACGTTAAATTGATAAGAAGTGACACCACGACCGGTTGACATTGTAACCAATGTAATTGTGTCTTGGTATATGCTTTTCTGTAAGTGTGACAGAGGTTATAAAAAAATAAAAATATGAATGAAGCAAGATCAACTGAGCAGCATTTTGTTAATTTATTGACTGCATAATGCTCATAAAATATGTTTCATTCTTCTGATCAGTAAATATTTTTTTTGGAACTTCTGTGCCCCAGCGACTGGGGCTTTAAAGATCAAAGAAGCAGGGACCCTTCCATCAAAGAATTCTCAGTCTATTCATGCTTTAGGACTGCTTCTCATCTCCAGACACTAAGGTTATCTTGTCTCCAGATCATCTTACTTGAAGATGACACTAGTAAATTTGAGCTAGATTGTTTATTGGCTGCTTGCTGATTAGTGTGACAGGATTGGTATTTAGCTACTTTGAGAATTATAGACACTATTTGGTTTAGAGGAAATTTCTGAAAACTGGTAGTCATTACCGGCCCTGTAGGTATTTTATTTGACATTCACAGTAGGTGAATGGTTTGTCTATTTTTTTTTTTTTGTCTAAAAATATCTTTATTTGCTTTCATCTTTCTCATCAAATTTGGGAAGTTCGAGGACATTTTTTCTCACTCCCTTCTTTTGGGACCCCAACCCATACATATGTGTGCTAAGCCATATGCCATTTTCCACGGGGCCCAGGCTCAGCTTTTGCCTCTCTGGGAAGTCTCTCAACCCATTGCTGATCTGACCCCATCTTTGGAGATCTGCTTCTAAGAGCCAGTGAAGGATGAAGACCTCAAAGGTACTTTTTTTGGCATTCCTCTCCCGGCCCCAGTCTCAGTGATTTGCCCCTTGGTGCTTGGGAAAGGTCTTCATGTTTCCGGCAACCTGTCTTACTTCTCTCACTCCACCACAGTATTCATTGTAATACTTGCATGCCCTTGCTGAAGACACAGAGTGGGGTGGGGGTATGGGGGAGTGCAGACTTGTTCTGTGACTGGAGCTCCTTGGAAATCTAATCCGTAATCCTAACCCATATACAACTATTAAGAGTTTGTGAAAATTTTGACTTGTTTCTCCTTACTGCTGTCTATGGCAGATAGCTCCTTTTCCTGCTACCTTATCAGGGACGAAAGTAGCTGTGCTTGTCCTTTGTTCTAGGAAGAACACATCCTATTTAGGTTTCTTAGTGTTCTCCACTCCCCAGTGAGTTAAAGAAAAAAACAAAAAACGTGATTTTATCGCTTGGCCATCTTGTTCTAGTTATTAGGGTAGGAACAAGGGTGTCTTGTGAATTTCTAATGTCCTAACCAGAAGTAGAAGTCTTCTCCAGTGTTCAAAAAACTGAGGTTTCTTACTTACCAACACTAAAATATTAAGAGATTTCCATAACAGTCTTATTTCTGGTTCTCTTGGTAAGAGATGCTCTAGCAAGAAAAAGGATGCCTAAATTTTGTGGCAACCATAGCTGGAGATGAGTGATAGCTGCTCCATCCATATGAAGGAGATACAGTATTCACCTATTCCTTTATAGGAGGATGCTTTATCATGTTACCTGATGTCAAGGCAGGTCAAGAAGCAGAAAGATAAACAGTACTACAAATGCTCCTTTGCTTGGGTTCATGTAGCATTTTAGGTCAGGCTATTTAACAAACTTTTAGTGTGGTTTCTCAATGTGGCCATATTGCTCTTGATCTTTTTCAAGTACAATGCATTCCTCGTTCCTTCTTATGGGTTCATTAGTGTTAAGATCTATTTATGAAGGCAGACGTCCCTTTCAAAGTAATTATCCTTAATTGAGTGAAAAGATTTGTTGAAATGTGTTATTCCCCCAGAGCGTATGAGATTTTCTGACAGACTTTTCTTTTTTGAAGACTTAAAATGTGTGTGTGTGTGTGTGTGTGTGTGTAAGTGTATGAGTTTCTTATCAATAAAAGGGATTGTGATTGAGACTTTGTTTTCATTTTTTGTAAAAGATGGAATAAGAGTAAGCAAAAAAAAATCAGTGAAATATATATTTAATAAATTAGCAAAATACTTAAAACAATATAGTCAGTGATAAAGTGATAGAGAAATTGTATTGTTTAAAGACATTCACTTGCATTATGTGTCGAGGTTTACTCTACAAAGAAACCAAATCGCTGACTCCTTGCACTCTTTCCTTCATTTCTTTGTTCCTTCTGATAGTCATTTGCCATTCACCAGGGACCTTGCTAGGCACTGGGGATATAATGGAAAGCCAGACAGACCTGGTTTTTGCACTCATGGAAGTTGGGGGTGTTAAATAAGTAATTACCTAAAGTGTGTGAGGTCCTATGATGTATAGTGCACAATGCAAGCATATTACATGGGGCTCACCATTACTGTCCTAGAAAATAGTATAGTGAAGTGTAAAATTGGGAACTATGTGGAGAGGATTAGGTGATCATGAGGGTCAAAGCTGCAAATCATGAATAAGCATGGGGGTTTAGACTTCCTTGGCATTTAGATTTATCAAAGCCATATGCTGAGGGTCAGTGAAACTCATTAGAGTAGGACAAGCTAGAGGTCAAGGTTGTATTCTCAACCTCAGGTAACTCTTGTCTTATCCACAATTTCTAATCATGGGCTGCTGTTTTCCAGGCACGTTATCTATCATTAGGTCACCCCTCCTCCAACCAGGTCTAGGGTTCATAAAGTCTATACACATTTGATTTTTGTTTATTAAAGCTCTAAGTATAATGGCAGAACATCTAGAAATTGATGATAGTTTATTTCATATCTAATTTGAAAGTGGCTTTGAGATGATATTTTTTTCTCACTGTTTCCAATGAATATAGCCCTGGATTTCCTTTTCCAAACCTACCACACATTCTTTTGAATATTCTGAGTGGTAGAACATTTTTACTTGTGCAGGAAAGATTCACTTCTTGAAATCAGCCAAACATATTTAAATTCTGGGCCTATTGAATAAGACGGGGTACTACTGTTTGGGGGAATGAGTTTGTTGCTGTCCCAGAGCAGTTACAATTATAGTCAGAAGGGTGGGTCTGTAGTGAACCAGCTCTGGAGATCATTGTTAAAGAGTAGCCCAAGAGATCATTTGGTATGCAAGAATATTCATGAATGGTCCTCTAAGATTGTTGAAGAACAACAATCACTTGAATATAAGTGTGTATATGTTTACTGAAAATCTGCCTACTAGAGAGAATTATAATAAGGCAACAAAACTAAAGTTCCAAAAATATGCATTGTCTGATAGTTTACTTGGTAGCATGATGTGTATTATGCACATGCAGCAGCTTATAAAATAAGTGAACTATGTTTCTTTGTAAATTTTTGTCTTTACAGTGTAAAAACAGCTTATCTACATATGTTGCTTTTAGGTTGAGAATGTGCTAGGATTCAATTCTAAAATATATAGCATTTTCTTGTGGCACTTATAGCTAGCAGTTTTGAAATTTTATATATAAAATAACTTATTAAAAACACCTTATTATTAAATTATGTATCAGGGTTATATATAAAATGTTGGAAGTAAGTCGGGGCATTGGTGAATTATACATAATGAGCTGTTCAACTAACCTTAAATAGCTATCTCAGGCTGAATTAATATTGGATTCACTAGAAGGAAATGATAAAACAGAATGGCATTGGCCCTGGAGGTAGAGAAGCCTAAGTTTGAATACTACTTTAACATAACCTAACTTTCTGTGGCCTCAGACAATTTTTTTCTTGTTTAAATTATATATATATATATATACATATATATATATATATATATAGTAATGCCCACCAGTGTGTATAATGTGCTTGACATCTAATGGGCTCAATGAATGGTGGTTATTATTAAGGGATGATAGGGAAATATAGCAATTACATTTTACTACTCATAATTTCCTTATAATTAAGAAAAAATTGTTAATACTTACTAAATGGAATTTTAAAGACAACCATAACTTGCTTTCTTCTCACCAATGCCTGCAACGGTGCTGGTGGATAGTCAAATGATATTCCCAGTAGTTTTGGAATCCGTGGGTTGCCAAATCATAACATATGAGGCTACCTGATCTCCAAAGTGGCAGTTGCTCGTCATTTTAGGGAAAAAATATTTTTTCTTGGAGAAGGTGCATCTAGCACTCTTCTTTAAGATCTAAAATGGGCTAAAATGAAAGCTTGTTAAGAAGAGCTCTAATTTCTGTTAGGTGTGTGTGTATACATGGGCACTCTAGGACTTTCCTAATTGACTTTTGAATCAGCAGTAGTACTGTTGTGCTCCAGGAACATCGTGTGATTATTTTGCTTTTGTAATATATCCGAGTGTGAAAGCCAGATGTTTAAATTCACCTTTTTTGCTATTGGTGTTAAAGAGATTATCATCCCTGAATATAATCTCAAGGAAAGTTCTGGGGTCCTGCTTCAGTGAGAAAAAGTCTTGTTTCTCTTTACCAAATCAAAAGAAAGGGCTTTTTATTATATGAGAAGAATAACGTTGCATTCTAGTAGAGGAAACGGGCAATCACCTTTTGATCCCTAATGTGGGTGCCCAAGTTTGTAAATTTAATAAAAAGATAAAAAATGTGGCGGTGTTTTTATCTGAAGCAATAAAGTGTGATTAAATCTGGCCAGTTTGATGCTAGCGGTCTTTCTGGGTAGCGTGAAGGTGAGTGAGAGCTTTGGACAAGATAATAGCGACAGACAAATGTGAAAGAATATGAAGTTTTAAAGAGCCTTTCAGAACACTAAAGAGTTTAGGAAATTAAAATAATCAGTATTGCTTTTCATGCTCCTGAGTAGTCTTAACTGCCAGGTCCATTCACTTCTCTATCATTGAGTAAATCTATCTCCTCCATTGTAATGACTGTTTCTTAGTCTGTTATGATTATCTTTCATGTTACTTTTTATTAATATTTTAAAATAAAGATAGTCCAGAAAGTAATATGTGTATAATCTGTTGGGTCTAACAGGGTGCCAATCAGCTAAGCCCTATGGCTCTTACAAGTAATGAGATAACTTTGGAAAAGGTAGGATGTAGACACAAATTTATAACGTATAAAAGGTCATTTTTGTCATTATGTTGAGCAGAGGATCTAGCATATAGGGAAAACCAATTATTACTATAACGTGTTATAAATGCTTGGCTATTCAGACACATCTTTGAAATATTAATGCCTAACAGTGACCTTAAAAATCAGAAACATTAGATGGAATGCCTAATATAGTAGTACAATTCAGCTTAGTTATGCATGCTTATACATATGTACAGAGTATGGTAGGGGCTTCGGTTAAAATAAATTGCAACTAAGTTTGTTTGATGTCATCCCTGTTTGTTAGTTTATGTCTGTCACATATGCATGAAGATAACATTTTGATAAGGGAAGTGAGGGTTATCATTATAGATAGGAGGCAGTGTTTGCCATATTGGCCTTTGCCTTAATCATTTGTTCTGGTAATGGTAATAGTAATCAGGAAATTCCAATATTGACTTATATATGATTTTAGCCATGGCTTATATTTTTATTTAGATACTAAACTGAGCTGGCTTCTTTTAAGGTTTCATAGTTGTAGTTATACTAAAACATATTAGTTTGGCACAGCTTTCAAAAGTGCACCCTCTGTTAGATAAAGGGTGCCATAATGGCTTCTGGAATGATCTATTATTTTTGGCATATAAAAAGAAGTTATAATGCTGTTCTTTAAAATTTATGTTTCATAATAAAATGAATAATTCATTCACTCATCCACTGACAAGCAGAATACTTAAATTAATGTCTCAAAGTAAAAAATCAGCACCAAACCAAAAAGCTAGGGTTGGAGGTAGGGAAAGAGGCTTGGCTATTAGGATATAATACATTTTCAAAAGATAACCATAATATAAAATGAGTCTGAAAGTCATTTATAAAGAACAGGATATTAAAAGCTATAAGGGAAAAAAAAGACCATTTATCTATTTGTGTACTATTTTGAAGACTTGAGCCAAATGTTTCATCAGTGATTTGGGTGCCTTCCAATAAATTGGGTAGGGTTGATGTGTGTTGGGGGAAGGGGGTGGGCAGCAATCTCTTTTTCCTTTGAGCTTGGTTTATTTAAACCTTAATTCATTAATTCAACAAATGTCTATTGAGCAGCTGATATATATAAGGCAAGATGCCAGGCACCAATATATATACATACACACACACACACACACACACACAAAGCTATCTAAGGCATAGAGTTTAGGATTTACAAGTGGAGATAACATACCTAGATGAACTTAAGACAAAATCAATTTTGAAAATAATTTTTAAAAATAATAAAATGAAATTTATTAATGACTAATTAAGGATGGATAAATAAATCTTACTCATTGTCTCTTTTTTATATTTGCAGCAATGCACGATTATCATCATCATCATCTTATTACCATATGACAATGATAAGAGCTAAAATGTATGTCCCTAGGCACTGTTCTATGTATTTACATGTACATAATAACCTATAGAGCAAGTGTTATTATGTCCATTTAATATGAAGAAACTGAGGAACAGAGAAGTTATGTAACTGGCCTAGGGTCGCTCAGGTAGTAAGGACAGTCAGACTTACCTCCAGGACCTGAGACTTTTGCTATTAGAAATGACATAAATGCAATTGGAATCAAGCTGGCAGGATTCCCTGACAACATCTAGTAGATGTTAGAATTGTGAGGATGTTTTCAATTTGTTTTCCCAGTTTCTTCAGTGTTGTCAGTAGCAATGTCCATACAGTTAGCAGCAAGTCAAAGAGGAAACAATATGAATATGTTTATGTTTGAACATTAATCTTTACAAAGAATTATTTTCTAAAACTAATGTTTATCAGGGTCAGTCTAGAGAGTTAGAAATCAAACAAGGATGGTTTCTGGATTAGTTAGATTACATTCATAATAGAAAACTTTTGGACTGGGGTTCTGTAAACCTGGCCGTGTTGCTTTTCTGGACCTCATATTTTCCATGTACAAAATAAAGGTGTTAGATTGGATCATCTCCTGGCTCTATTTTTAAAAATTTTTTAATTAAAATTCAAGTTAGTTAACATAACGTGTAGTAATGGCTTCAGGAGTAGAACCCAGTGATTCATCTTACATATGGCACCCAGTGCTCATCCGGAAAAATGCCCTCCTTAATGACTATCACCCATTTAACCTATCCACCCTACCTCCCCTCCCCTCCAGCAACCCTCAGTTTGTTTTCTATAGTTAAGAGTTCCAGAGAGAGGCAAACTGTAAGTGACTCTTGGCTCTATTTTAAATCTTATGTTCTGGGGGTTTATATCTCTCTGGGCCAATTAGGCTCATAAAGCTTTGGATTTAATTAAGAAGAAAAAGATTTTAGTGAGGGAAATCGGCAAAATTCAGACAGATAGAAAACATTTATGTTTGTTCCGAGACCTCTGGCTAAGTCAACTAGCTTACATTGAATAAATAAATATATTACATGGTATTTCTTACCAATTTAAAGCAGTTGTTTCTATTCAGAAATAGGTGTTATTTTGTTTAGTCCAGAAGTTGATTGTCATATTTAAACATTTGTTTATGATTTCCCATTTATTGGCTGTGACACAAAGTAAGTTTCTTAAGAAGGAATATCTAAGTTTCAACAAGAAACTTAGAGGACACAAAAAGTGGTATAGGCAATATCAGAGCAGTTACACACTCATTTTCACTGCCTTTTGTAGAACATGGTGAAAAGTTCTTATACAGCACAGATTTGTAAGTATTTTTTCTTCTAGAGACCTTCCATATCACCCCTGGGAGCCACAAGTCTTGTAAGGTAGTTTCCAATGCCTGGTAATTTCCAATGCCTAAGGTGTATGACCATGACATTTTAATATGTAATTGCAATCTCTGGATTTAAAAATGGAGGATTGAATATGGTAGCACAGAGGTGAATTCATCTACTCTCTGAAAAATAACACCGTGGGGCCTTGATAACTTGATGATTCTCTGTTTGATGTGTGCCATAGATGAACCATAGCACTCCCATGGCACTTGTGTCATGACGAGATGGTTCATGATAAAAACTTTACTTCTTTCTAGCTTTGTGACCTAGGGCAAGTCATTAACCTCTCAGATGCCAGTTTTTTCAGCTTTAAAATGAAATTGTAATACTTAAATCTGCTCTACTTTCTTAAAAAGAAACTTTGATGTTTTCATTTATAAACAATACTTCTCTTGTGACTCATTTTATATCTGCTCAGAACACCTGAGGATGAGGGGATGCTGTGGAAGAGAATTAAAAATGGAGATGAAGACTGAAAGTGAGGAATTTTCTCACAGCCTATGTGAAAATTTCTCCCATCAAGTCTAGTAAATGGAAAGCTGGGACTTGGGGACCATTTTCTTAACCATTTTGGGTGTGCACCAGTTATTTATTTATTTTATTTTACTTTTTAATTATTTTATTTTTTTAATATAATTTATTGTCAAATTGGCTTCCATACAATACCCAGTGCTCGTCTCAACAAGTGCCCTCCTCAATGCCCATCACCCACGTTCCCCTCTCATCCACCCCCTATCAACCCTCTGTTTGTTCTCTGTATTTAAGAGTCTCTTATGGTTTGCCTCCCTCCCTCTCTGTTTGTAACTTTTTTTTCCCCTTCCCTTCCCCCATGGTCTTCTGTTAAGTTTCTCAAGATCCACATATGAGTGAAAACATATATCTGTCTTTCTCTGACTGACTTATTTCACTTAGCATAATATCCTCCAGTTCCATCCACGTTTCTGCAAATGGCAAGATTACATACTTTCTCATTGCCAAGTAGTATTCCACTGTATATATAAACCACATCTTCTTTAGCCATTTGTCAGTTGATAGACCTTTAGGTTCTTTCCATAATTTGGCTACTGTTGAAAGTGCTGTTATAAACATTGGGGTACATGTGCCCAACAAAATTGAAGTAGCAAAGTGCAAATTTTTTTAAGTCTGCTTTTTTAAAAAAGTAATAAATGGTAAGTATCAGCCTCTTCTAAATCTAAAATCTCAAGACAGTGGAGCCCACTACACCTTCTAGTGTTCAATGGACTTTGCTTCTGTTTTGGAGAGCAGCAGAGGAGAGCTTTAGGTCTGAGTCTTCTATAATTCAGTCTCATGTTCACTTCAGTTCATAGGAAAAAAGAATGATCTAAAACTGACTGCTAGTCTCACTGGTCATGTTTCCATGTCAGCAAATTCATTGTTCACTTGACGTACAATGAGATAAATTTCTACCTTGACATATGCCTACCTGTATTGTCCTGTCTCAATTTTCCCTTCACTTCACAATGTTTTAAGCAGCTTAAATAAGAAGAGAACTCTACATTAATACTCCATTGAGAAGGTAATCTGTCCAAGGAAGAATATATCCATCTATGGAGGAAACTCAATGCATCATTTATTTATTTTTATTTATTTTTTAAATTTTTTTTAAAGGTTTATTTATTTTTGAGACAGAGAGAGACAGAGCATGAACGGAGGAGAGTCAGAGAGAGGGAGACACAGAATCTGAAACAGGCTCCGGGCTCTGAGCTGTCAGCACAGGGGCCCGATGCGGGGCTCGAACTCACGGACCGCGAGATCGTGACCTGAGCCGAAGTCGGAGCTCAACCGACTGAGCCACCCAGGTGCCCCATCATTTATTTATTTATTTATTTATTTTTACAAATCGAAGTTTCTAATTTACATTCAGAAAAAATGTTTTAAATTTATTAAAAACAAATAAAAACTGTGATATTAATAGAATATATCTCATTTCTATTTTCTGGAAGATGAATGCATGTTTCTGGAATACACATTCACACACATATATACACATATACATTTTTTCTATTGAGGTATAACTTACAAATAATAAAATGCAAGAGTGCCTGGGTGGCCCTGTTGTGAAGGTGTCCAACTTCAGCTCAGGTTATGATCTCTCAGTCTATAAGTTTGAGCCCTGCGTCAGGCTCTGTGCTGACAGCTCAGAGCCCAGAGCATGCTTTGGATTCTGTGTCACCCTCTGCCTCTCTCCCATTCATGCTTTGTGTGTGTGTGTGTGTGTGTGTGTGTCTCTCAAAAATAAACATTAAAAAAAAATAAAAAAAAAACAAATAATAAAATGCACAAATTACAAGAGGACAATTTTGCATATAAATATCTCTCTGTAACCACCATCCAGATTTCCAGAAGATTTCCTGCACCTTTCAGCCCCTACTCCTACCCCATCCCCAAAGTAACCACTATTTGTCTTTTTATCACCGTAAATTAGGTTTGCTTATTTTTAAACTTCATATAAGTGTAATCACACAATACATACTAATGTGTGAGGCTTCTTTTCTTCTCAACATTATTTCAGTGAGAATTTTGGTCATGCTGTGGTTATGGGAGCAATAGTGTTCTTTTTCACAGCTGAGCTATTTCACTGTATAGCTGTATTACCACTTATTGTTGATGGAGATTTGGGGTGTTTCCAGGTTTTAGCTATTATAAATAATGCTGCTATGAAAATTCTTTCAAGTGTTTTTGGTGCACATAGCACCTGAGTCACAGGATAAATACATGTTGAGATTTCATAGATGGGCCAAAAGCTTCCCAAAGGAGCTACTCTAGTTTGAACTCCCATCTGAGAAATTTCTCCCCTATGAGAAATTCACATTGTCATTAACATTTGATGTTACAGCACTAGGTTCTTTCACTTTCCACCAGTTTGGATGATGCCTAGTAGTATTTCAGTGAGGTTTTAATCTGCATTAAATCTTCTCAGTTGACAAAGCATGTTGAGCTTCTTTTTATGTTTATTGGCCATACACTTCACTTTTATGAAGTGCCCAATCAAGTCTTTTCTCCCTTTATTTAAAAAAAGTCTTTTTAAGTTTATTTATTTTGAAAGAGAGAGAAAGCATGTAGGGGAGGGGCAGAGAGAGAGGGAGAGAGAGAGAATCCCAAGCAGGCTCCACACCATCAGCATGGAGCCCAATGTGGGGCTTGAACCCATGATCCATGAGATCATGACCTGAGCAGAAACCAAGAGTTGGGCGTTCAACCGACTAAGCCACCCAGGCCCCAAGTCCTTTCTCCACTTAAAAAAAAATTGGGCTTGTCTGTCTTTTCTTACTGATTTATAGTTCTTTATATATTCCAAGTATGAGTTATTTGTTGGATATATGTATTGAAATTATTTTTTTCCAGTCTGTAGCTTGCCTTTCATGTTTCAAATGGTGTCTTTCAGAGAGTGGAAGTTTCAAATGTCATACAGAGCAATTTATTTATTGTTTTCTTATTTCTTTTCCAATTTCTTTCCATTTCTTTCTCTTTTCCAGTTTAAGAAATGTAAGATACTTGCCTATCTTAAGATCTTGAAGATATCCCCTTATATTTTCTTCCAGAAAGTTTATTGTATATTTTTATGTGGGTCTTTACTTCATCTTTAATTTTTGTCCATCGTGTAAGGTAGAGATCAAGGTTCATTATTTTTTCCATATATTGAAAAGCCTGTCCTGTCCCCACTGGACTGCAGTGGCATCATTATAAATCAGGTGACTATATCTAGGTGGATCTGTTTCTTGGCCCTCCATCCTGTCTCTTTGGTTGACTTTATCCTTGGGCCGAAAGCTCACTATGTTACTTATCTTTGCTTTATGTAAGTCTTGCACTCTGAGAGCAAGTCCTGCAGCTCTGTTCTTCTTCATCTTCTAGGTTTTCTCGACTATTCTAGAAATTTCTGTTAACAGATATTTGAAATCTTTACTTTTGAATGACCTTTAAAGAGATTTTTGGGAATCAATAAGAAGCTTTCCCCAAGCAGGAGACCTACTCTCAAACTGGTTGTGATTGTAAGATATTTGGTGAGTGAATAAATTCTTGAGATCTCAGTTTCTGTCAGATATAATAGGACTAAAAACTGTCCAAGTTCCTTGGATTGCTGTATGGCTAAAACACAAATGACTGTAAATTGAATTCAATACTAATGAATTAGGGACATTAGTTTAGGGATGGAAGGAACCTGGAGCATTATCTAGCCCAAGCTCTTCATAACAAATGAAAAAGGGTAGATGACTTTCCCAACGTTTGCTTTCAATTCATAAGCCAGTTTTCTTCTACTAAAGCTTGCCATCTTTTAATCAAGCCAACAATATTTCAGGAAGCTCTTGTCTCCATACATATATCTCTTGCATCTACTGGAGGAAGGGGATGTGTGACCTTAAGAATGTTAAACTTCAATAAAGGGGAAAACAGTTTATAAGAACTGTTCCTTTGTGATGTAGAGAGATGCTTAATTAACTAGAACTTCATTGAAAATTGTGGTGTAAATCTTTTCAAAATTAACCCAAGTCCCCATGAATTATGTTTCCCCTGATTGTGCAGTCCAAAAGATTTTAAATCAGCAAGGCACATCTTGATCTGAGAACAATGTTAGTGTTTGCGCACTCTGCATTCTCATTTGCTTCAAGAAAAGAAGACTCCTCCTTCATTCCATTTACAACAGCCAGATTTTGGAGGCTGTACCAGACAGATGAGGTACAAAATTGACAGTGTGTTTCCCTCATCCCCAGTGTTCTCCCTGAAACACTGTTTGTTTCCCTTTCCTTTTATTTTATTTTATTTTATTTTATTTTAATCACTCTTCTGCGACACTGTTGGGGGTGAGTCTTTGTCAAGGTGTCCAGCTGAAAAACGGTTATCGGATCTTGCTGAGGCAGGGACAGAGGAACAGCAGCCAACACCGGCTGCAGATGTGCGAAGTGGTAACTTTGGGAGGCAATGATAATTAAAGAGCATATGGTCCGTAATAAATCTGTACAGTAGTGCTAGCTCATATTAATCGAGGGATTAAGAATAATAGCACATCCTTATGAATAGTGTGTTAAATCTCAAGTTACATTTCCTAAGCTCAATATAGCTTGGTGTAAATTTAGTGGTTTTTCTTATTTGATATAGTATATGAAGTGTGAGAAGATTTATAGTATAATTTGTGTACATGTACCCTGATCAAAATGGCCGAGAAAGGCCTGATGACACATAAACATCTGGAGGTACAGATGTCACTCTCATGAAGCTGAAGACTGACGGGAGGCAGGAGCATATGATCGTGAGAGGAGCAGGGCTCGGAAGTGCCAAGTTTCACATGAGTTTGATAGAAATGTGTTGTGAGTGCTTAACATTGTGATTGATAGTTGTAGGTGAAGAAAAGTATCCCCTAAGCCTATGCCTACCTTTTTGTTCTCTTTTGTTTTGGATTTGTTCTTTATTTTTACTCTTTCGGAGTGATGACTTTTATCAGAAAAACGTATTGAGTTTCCAGGCTTGGAAGATAGGGTTCCAAGTGGGGAAAGCTGTGTTGGAGAAGGTGACTCATGGCCTGAAATGATGTTACCAGCAAAGAGGGGTGAGGGGTTGAGTTCTTTATTCATTTGCATGTACTCCATGTCTATATATTAATATTCCCAAGCCAGCTACCAAGAACCAATTAGAGATACAGATATAGATAAAGATATATAGATATAGATATCCTAACATATTAATAATGTTATCTCTGTTTACTGGAATTATTAGGAGATTTTTTCTATTTTGATTATCTAAATATTCATTAATGAATAAGATTAAATGGTGTTTTTCAGAACAGAAATACTGAATGGGCCACCAGAGTTCCATTTCTAATCCATCAGTCTTTAACTGACCTAGTGGCTTTCTTCTGGTGCCATCAAGGTTAAAGAATGACTACTTTTTTTTTCTTTATCTCATTATCATCAAATAAAAATCAAGTAAAGCATAATTGTTCTTGTCAGTTAAAATAACATACTTCTTGAATGGACCAGTGCAGAATATTTGAGCCTAACAATTGTTATGAACCTAAATGAGCAAAAACATTTGGAACCATTTGGTAAAGGATATAAATTTATAAGGTAAAGTAGTGACCTTTGGGAATTTCTAGGGGCCAGTCTTTGGAAATTCCTGAAAGGTCCTTCCTAGAAGAAGCGGTATCACCTCAATGTCAAGTTAGTCAATTCTTTCTCTGATGAATCAACATTCCACTGGCTGCAGATTTGGGGGAATAGTATTTAGAATTTGTTTCTTTTGCTCTCACCGGAATAGTTAAGGCTGATTTTATGAGTAATGGTTTACCTTTGTGTTCTGGACCAGGCCTCTGAGACTTAGAAGAAAAACTCTGTCAATTCCCATATTTTCTTTATGAGATCAAAGTATGGATGCCATCTTAGATAATATAAATTCATGTATATAATAAGTGAATGGTCTGCCCATTAATTTGTTGGCTACAATGCTGGATTGGAAACACAATGGATAAGAAGAGCAAAGTAATTAAAGCAATACCGAGTTTCTCTTGTAGAGCGACAGAGGATGATTACGTTGCCATAAACTTTGGAGTTGAATAGTAACCTCAGCTGATCAGCAACTCATTTTTTACCCTATGTCTTTCTGTTCTTTTCTGGCCTCCTCCTAACCATACTGCAGATGAATACCACATTCTCAGATTTACTGTTCTGCCAGTGCCTAAGGAAGCAGCTGCTGATGCTGCGATGATGCATGGAAGCTAGAGATGCCAGGATTTTACTTCTGTCTACTGGGGACTTTTTTTTCCTGCTAGCTTCTAATGAGCAATTTTATATTTCATACGGACAGTTCTGCATCATGGCCTGAAGAAGGGTTAATGGCTCAAAAGATTTGGTGTGAGTTTTCACATGAAAGCATAATCTATTCTCAAGGAAAGCTTAAATATTGTCACGGAGAATTTATTTAACATGGAGATACCAGGAAATATTTTTGCATTACTCCTGAAACAAATGGAAAGAGAAGAAGACAGACAGACACAGACAGAAGTGAACACAGACCAACAGATGTACATAATAGGTAGCACACTCAATTCTCTTCTTGGTGCTAGAAGGAGTTCTCTACCTGTATAAAAACAACAAAAAGGGTTAACTAAAAGACCAAATATATACTCTGGAATGATCTACACGGTCACCTTAACTGCACACAAATACCTGTGTGTATTTGCATATATGTACACACAATTACCATATGCGTTACACCATAGTATTAGAGCTAAGGTGTGGTTCTCATTTTTTATTATTTTATTTATTTATTTATTATATTTTTAATATGAAATTTATTGTCAAATTAGTTTCCATACAACACCCAGTGTTCATCCCAACAGGTGCCCTCCTCAATGCCCATCACCCACTTTCCCCTCCCTCCCACCCCCAATCAACCCTCAGTTTATTCTCAGTTTTTAAGAGTCTCTTATGGTTTGGTTCTCTCCCTCTCTTTTTTTTCCCCTTCCCTTCCCCCCATGGTCTTCTGTAAGTTTCTCAGGATCCACATAAGAGTGAAAACATATGGTATCTGTCTTTCTCTGTATGATTTATTTCACTTAGCATAACACTCTCCAGTTCCACCCATGTTGCTACAAAGGGCCATATTTCATTCTTTCTCATTGCCAAGTAGTATTCCATTGTGTATATAAAACACATCTTTTTTTATCCATTCATCAGTTGATGGACATTTAGGCTCTTTCCATAATTTGGCTATTGTTGAAAGTGCTGCTATAAACATTGGGGTACAAGTGTCCCTATGCATCAACACTCCTGTATCCCTTGGGTAAATTCCTAGCAGTGCTATTGCTGGGTCATAGGGTAGATCTATTTTTAATTTTTTGAAGAACTTCCACACTGTTAATGAAAAATCATTTTTTTAAACTACAAATCCTTATTCACTGTAAAGGTCATGGGAGACCCGTGTCTTTTCTTTGTCTCATCTGTATCATTTTTTTTCTTAGTCCTGGTTCTATGTTCACATCCATGTGTCAGAAGTAATTTTGGAAAATACTCAGTCTCTCTGTTGAGAATACAGTGTATAGTCTTAGGCAACTGTATTTTCATGGTGCTCTTTTGTTCCCATGCATTGCTATGTCAATCTGTGTATTTACAAGAACTTCATGAGCTGAAATTCTAATGTAATGCATGACTTGCAAAAAATCCTACTGGGTGAAATGTTATAAAACATCTCTGTTGAAGCAAGAGAGTTTTTTCTGTTAGTTAGTTGTCTGTTCTATCAATGATGCATTGGTTTTTGGGTTGAAAAAAAAATCCCCATCTTGGCATATTGTTACCTCAAAAGTCTGTCTCCATTTCTCAGTATTCTCAGGCAGTGGCTATTTTAAGTATTAAACTATCATATGTCACCTCTAGCATGATTTACTATGTTTAGACCATGTAATTACTTCTTTCTTGGGATTTTGTTGCACAAATCAAAAAGAGTTGCTGATACAGCCAGACAGCTAGGTGCAGAAAATTTGCTTTCTTGGTAGATGTAAAAATACCTTGAAGAAATGCATATCTAATATTTGGGAAAATTTAATACTCCTAAAATGTTTAATAACTTGGCAACTGTTTTCAGAAGAAATTGAAATAAACAGTAGAAGAGCATTGCCTGAAACACACAGACACATGCACACACACACACACACACTCACACATCTCTAGAAGGTATATTCAAACAATAAAAGTAGAGAATCCCTAAGGATAGCAGAATCCATGATTAATATTGCAAAGTGAAAAATAAAGAGAGACACCTGGGTGGCTCAGGTCATGATCTCACAGTTTGAACCCTGCATCGGGCTCTCTGCCATCAGCACAGAGCACACTTCAGATCCTCTCTGTCTCTCTGACCCTCCTCTGCTTGCATGTACTCTCTTTCTCTCAAAAATAAATAGTTTTTAAAAATTATAGGAAATAAAGAACTAGTTTGCTAGTGTACTAGGTAGTTCCATGTTCGCTTTGTGTAGGAAAGGGCAGTCTTATAGATTGCACTCCCCCTGCTCCCATCCCCTCCTGCACCTCCAGAAACAAACAAACAAACAAACAAAAAACCCACCAGAGCTGAATTCATCAGAAATTGACACCAGACATAAAGGAAGAGGGGCCATCTTTATGTTGGAAGCAGAGTTAAAATTTTGTCTCTTTTGGAAACTAATTTGAAACATCCTTTAGATTTGGAGCTAAAGCTACCATTTTGGAAACATACAAGAGAAGTTAGCAGGAAAACGAGTCTGTAGAATGAAGAGAAATAGCCAGATGGAAGGGCAGGCATTATGTGGCTCCTGAAGAAAAAAGAAGGGAAGAATATTGGTCATGTGTTTGACTGATTTCCACATCCAGTTCCCCTGAGACTCTGTTCCATTATTTTTAATATGGCATTGTCTTCTAGGTTTAATTCTTTTGCATGCAAAGAAGTGGAGCTTGATGGACTCTGAGAAATCCATTAGCTTAGCATCTGACTTTACAGATTAGCAAATAGAAGTTTATGGAGGTTAAAAATAAAACTTATTCAAGATCACATAGGGACATAACAATAACTTCTCTTCTTGTTACAATTCTTAGCCAATTTATTACATTGATTACAATTCTTAGTCCAATTTATTATCAATATCAATGATATCATTTGCAGAGGTACGAATGTTAATGATAGTTTCCACTTCTAAGGACTGAAAGTATTTTCTGTATAGGATCTAAAAGGAAAATATTGCTTTTCTGATGGATAGTCTGGAACATTCATTTACTGTGAAAAAAATGTGACCTTCCATGATCTTTCCCAAGTTGTATTTCTAGACCAATTTGCACTATTCATATTTGTAGACTCTGTGCTCTAGTTGCATTGCTCCCTAAAGATCCTACTTTTACTCTTTTTAAAAATTAAAAAAATTATTTATAAAATAATATTCATTTATTATTAATTTATCTATTCATTATTATTATTATCATCATCATTATTATTCATTTATCTGTAAAGATATACTTGGTGCATGGTGTTTATTTTTCTTAGAGCAATGGTTCTTCACTCTGGTTGCGTATGAGAAGTTCCTGGGTAGCTTTAAAAAAAATACCAATGCCCAGAATTCTCAGGGATTCAGATTTAATTGGTCTACGTTACGGTATTAGCTAACTGAAATATAGCTAATGTACAATAAAATTCACCCATTTACTATGCATCCTGAAAATGTGCTAACTGTATACAGTCATGTAACCACCAGAACAATCAAGACTTAGAACAGTTCTATCTCCTTGAGTGTCCTTGTGCCCATTTGTAGTTGATTCCCTGACAGCTGACCATAGATAACCACTGATTTTTTTTCTGTCACTGTAGTTCTGTCTTTTCTAGAACTTCATATAAATGGAGTCATAAAGTGTATAGTCATTTAGACTTGACTAATTCTACTATGATTGAAACTCAACCATATTGTCCTTTTTTAATTGCTGAGTAGAATTCCATAGCATGGCATAAGACACAATTTGCTTCTCTTTTTACCATTTGATGGAAGGTTGAATGGTTTTCAGTTATTTGGTTATTATGAATAATTTTGCCATGGATATTTGCATACAAGTCTTTGTATGGATATGTGTTTTCATTTTTCTAAGAATGTGATTGCTGGGTCAAATGGTAAGTATGTGTTTACCTTTGTAGATACTGCCATATTGTTCCTCAAAATGGCTGTACATTTATATTTCCACTAGCAATGTGTGAGAGGTCCAGCTGTTTCACATCCTCACCAACACCTGGGGCTTTGGGACTTTTTAACCTTAGTCATTCAAGTGAATATGTAGTGAGATCTCAGATATCAGTATTTTTAATTAACATTAAATCAAGCATCTGTATTTTAAGAAACATTCTCAGGTGATTCTAGTTCAGCTGTGGATGAAAATGACTATCCTATAAGGTCTTTCCATGGCAACTCTCAATATTTGAATTTTATGCATTCTTCAGGCCCCAAATTAAATACCCACTTTTCCATGAAAACTTTTTTCATCCAAGAGGCATATTTTCCTCTTTCCTAAAATCCCCTATCATGATTACTTAGCACTTGTTACTTTGCTTTATAGTTATTTATGTATCTCGTTATCTTATTCACTAGACTGTAAGGTCTTTGAGATCAAAGACTTTACCTTACCTTTGTAGGCCTTAGTGAATATTTATTGAATGAGTTGTGAATATTTGCAATATCCACCTCATATTTTATGTAACAGAGTGACCATGTTAAGAAAACAGACTCTTGAAAACAAAATTGGAGGTATCACAACTCCAGATTTCAAGTTATATTACAAAGCAGTACTAATTAAAACAGTATGGTACTGGCACAAAAGTAGACACATAGATCCATGGAATAGAATAAAAAAATCCAGAAATAAACCCACAATTATATGGTCAATTAATCTCTAAGAAAACAGGAATAAATATACAATGGAAAAAGACAGTCTGTTCAACAAATGGTGTTGGGAAAACTGGACAGCAATATGCAAAAGAATAAAACTGGACCACTTTCTTACATCACACACAAAAATAAATTTAATATGGGTTAAAGACCTAAGTGTAGGAGCTGAAGCCATAAAAATCCTTGAAGAGAGCACAGGCAGAAATTTCTCTGGCATTGGCCATAGCAAAATTTTTCTAGATATGTTTTCTCAGGCAAGGGAAACAAAAGCAAAAACAAACTATCAGGACTACACAAAAATAAAAAATCTGCACAGTGAAGGAAACAATTAAGAAACTAAAAAGATAGCCTAATACTAAAAAACAGCCTACTGAGTGGATGAAGATATTTGCAAATGACACACCCAAAAAGGGTTAGTATCCAAAGATCTTATACAACTCAACACCAACCCTGTACCCCCCACCCAAATAATCCAATTAAAAATGAGTTCCTGTTTCTCCACATCCTCGCCAATGATGCAAACTGGTGCAGCCGCTCTGGAAAAACAGTGTGGAGGTCCCTCAGAAAATTAAAAAATACAACTACCCTATGACCCAGCAACAGCACTAATAGGAATTTATTCAAAGAATACAGGAGTGCTGAATCATAGGGGCACTTATACCTTATAGCAGTGCTTCCAACAATAGCCAAATCATGGAAAAAGCCCAAATGCCCATCAACTGGTGAGTGGATAAAGAAGATGTGGTTTATATATACAATGGAATACTACTTGGCAATGAGAAAGAATGAAATCCTGCCATTTGCAACAACGTGATGCAACTAGAGGGTATCATGCTAAGTGAAATAAGTCGGTCAAAGATAGACATCATATGTTTTCATTCATATGTGGAACTTGAGAAACTTAACAGAAGACCATGGGGCCTAAATGTCCATCAACTGATGAATAGATAAAGAAATTGTAGTATATTTACACAATGGAATATTACTTGGCAATGAGAAAGAATGAAATATGGCCTTTTGTAGCAACGTGGATGGAACTGGAGAGTGTTATGCTAAGTGAAATAAGTCACACAGAGAAAGACAGATACCATATGTTTTCACTCTTCTGTGGATCCTGAGAAACTTAACAGAAGACCATGGGGGAGGGGAAGGAAAAAAAAAAGAGGTTAGAGAGGGAGGGAGCCAAAACATAAGAGACTCTTAAAAACTGAGAACAAACTGAGGATTGATGGGGGGTGGTTGGGAGGGAAAGTGGGTGATGGGCATTGAGGAGGGCACCTGTTGGGATGAACACTGGGTGTTGTATGGAAACCAATTTGACAATAAATTTCATAAAAAAAAAAGAAGACCATGGGGAAAGGGAAGGGGTTAAAAATAGTTTCAGAGAAGGAGGCAAACCATAAGAGACTCTTAAATACAGATAACAAACTGAGGGTTAATGGGAGGGTGGGGGGAGAAAGGAAAATGGGTGATGGGCACTGAGGAGGGCACTTGTTGGGATGAGCACTGGATGTTGTATGTAAGTGATGAATCATGGGAATCTACCCCTGAAACCAAGAGCACACTACATACAGTGTATGTTAGCTAACTTGACAATAAATTATATTAAAAAATAATAAATAAATACATCTATTAAGCATGATATATGATAAGAAAAAAAATAAAAATGGACAGAAAACATGAAAAGGCATTCATTTCTCCAAAGAAGACATACAGATGGCCAACAGACACATGAAAATGTTCACATCATCACTTACCATCAGGGAAATGCAAACCAAAACTACAATGAGGTATCAGCTCACACCTGGCAGAATGACTAAAATAAAAAATGCAAGAAACAACAGGTGGTGGTGAGGATGTGGAGAAAGGGGAACCCTCTTGCACTGTTAGTGGGAATACAAACTGGTGCAGCCGCTCTGGAAAACAGTAATGGAGGTTCCTCAAAAAAGTTAAAAACAGAACTACCCTAAGATCCAGTAATTTTTCACTACTGGGTATTTGCTCCCAAAATACAAAAACACTAATTTGAAGGGATACGTGCACCTACCTGTATGTTTGTAAAGAACAAACTGATGGTCACCAGAGGGGATGTGGGTGGGATGGGTGGATGAAATAGTTGATGGAGATTAAAGAACACACTTATGATGATGAAAAAATAAAATAAAATAAAATACTTTTAGGGAGTAGCTATAGTTATAACTAAATACAAATTGCTTTATGAGAAAATAAACTGGCTTATTGTCACACTCGAAAGAAAGAAAGAAAGAAAGAGAAAAGAATAAAGAAAGAGAAAGAAAATGTGTCCAGATTGGAAAAGAAAAAAGAAAAAAAACCCACAGACTCTGGAGCTAGACTATCCACCTTCCAATAGTGAATTTTTATTACCTCTGTAACCTTAAGCAAGTTAAATAAACTCTCTGTATCTCAGTTTTATTATATAAAAATGGGGCTATAAATGGTACCTACCTTAAAGGATTAGTCTTATAATTAAATGAGTTAATAATCATAAAACATTTAGGATTGTGCTTAACACATGGTAAGCAGTATGCAAATGTTAGCTGTTTTAGAGTGTATATGTGTATGTGTATGTCTTCTGTATGATGTATAGGAAAGTTTGGAACAAGAATGGAAAAAGCAGAGGTATTAGAAAGAGAGGGGAGGGGCGCCTGGGTGGCGCAGTCGGTTAAGCGTCCAACTTCAGCCAGGTCACGATCTCATGGTCTGGGAGTTTGAGCCCCGCGTCAGGCTCTGGGCTGATGGCTCAGAGCCTGGAGCCTGTTTCCGATTCTGTGTCTCCCTCTCTGTCTGCCCCTCCCCCGTTCATGCTCTGTCTCTCTCTGTCCCAAAAATAAGTAAACGTTGAAAAAAAAAATTTAGAAAGAGAGGGGAGCATGAGAGAAAAGACAGAGAATTAGGATTCTCTCCCCCCAAACTGGCTTTGGGCAAATTGCAAATCAAATGTTCTTTTAATCCTCCTCAGTCCAGGTCTTTAGATGGGGCTTTACTATCAGCTGAGTGCCTCCCTCTCCAAGGTCAAGCTGACATTCAGCTAATGTCTTATTGTGAAGATTCTTCCCCTTCCATCAGGCTACTGTCACTCACTGTTTCCTCAAGAGTCAGCTCTGATGTCCAGCCAGTAGATCCAGCTTTTGGTTAAGTCTGTCAAGATAAGGGGCAGTGGACTGGCTACCTTCGGTCTACAGTGGCGATCTGGTTTCCTCATGGCTGGAAGCATTCTTTTTTGCCATGACCCAATTAATAATGTCTACCCGGTATGAAATAACTGTACTGAGAATACAGTCCCCAAGACATATTTTTGTGGTCAGTTGGTTTAAAGTTATGTACCATCTCTTCACTCCTTTTCCTGTTGCAGAACCCTATCATCATGGAAAGGGGAAGTCCAGCCATTGTAATAATCATACTGATGGACATTTCTTTGATTGTTACAAAATATCAAGCATTGCATTAAACACAGGAGTGATCCTCCTCACGTTGCAAAGAAGGAATGATGGCTCTCCTGAAATTACACTTGATCTTAGCCAAAAGGCTGAGAAGCGATCTCCTGAAATTATAAATGAGAAAACTGAGGCTCAGAAAGACTAAGTAATTTGTCCAATGTCAAATTGTTCCAGCAAGAGTCTAAATTATATTCATGTTCTCATTCATTCATTCATTCATTCACTCATCATTAGAGTACTGATACCTAGATTCCCTAATTTCACATCTAGATTCAAAGAAGCACTAATATTCGTGAACTGTAAGGACTCCCCTTCTCCCAAACTCCATCTTTTTCAAAACTTTTTTGCTTTAGGTCTTTTATATGGACCTTTCTTGTCCAGCAGTGAAACCACGATACTTATAAATGCCAAAAAAATGAAAGAAAACCAATTAGTGATGCACCCTCAGTCCTGCTTGATGGAGCCACCTTGAAAACACTTCCCATGCTGACGCTCTGACTTCCTATATTGTGTTGGGTCAAAGAAAACAGATATCTTCAACTTCAGAGAGGGCGCTGAAGGCAGTGGTGTAGATTTGAACTCCCAACTCATAAACAAAAATTTGGTGATCATGACCCTAGTCTGGTAATCCCGGAAATGATCTCTTTTTGGGTAGGCATCCCAGAGGAGCTTTCTTCTTTTTTTGAGTTCCCAAACACTTTTGGGGAATGCGTAATGATTACTTTCCCTCTACCAACTGGCCAGACATTAATGCTGAAACATGTTCCAATATCTTAAACATGGAATCAGTGGTATTTTTATTCAGAGCAGTTGCTGGAAATTTGGTCAGTTTTGCTTCTCGGGAATTTAGCTAGGAATTTTTTTATTTGTTTCGCCTCTCTTCCACATGACAATGTATCTTTTATTCCCTGATAGGGAGTGGAGTGGTGTTTGTGCATTCCAGGGTATACCTTTTCAAAAAAGCTGATTAGGATGATTTCTAATTGAAATAAATAAAGTATTTCACCAGATCCTGCAAACAACAGCCTGCTTATACTCAGATTGTCTTCATGCTGTGGGAGGAAAAGAACCACTGGGATTATTTGAAGTTTTGCTATTGCTGTCGGGTGGGGGGGGGGCAGGGAGAGCAGCTTTGAATGAAGAGGCATCTTTCTTCAAATGCTATATGTCTGAGACCTGCCAAGGTTGGAGGGATTCTTTCATTCAAACACCAAATATTTTGCAACTACTCTATGGTCTACCAGATGTTCCTCAGCGCCTCCAGGCTGGGCCAGTGTCTGCTGTTCTTGCTGCTTTTAGAGGTCTGACTGGGAACCCTCTGCAAGATTAGAATACGGTGCTAATGAGGCCTGAGCCACAGGTGTGGGCCAGTCAGCTTCTCACAGAGAAAAGCTTTGTCCATTAGCCTCAGTTTACATCTAGCCTCTGCCAGCCATTCTACAAATGGGTCAGAAAAGGAACCAAGTGAGTGAACATATGCTGATGAATGAGGAATTCATTCCACTCTGGGAAAATCAAAAGCACAGGACTTTCACCTCCGAAGGTTATAGTAACATCTTTGTAAGTGTGGGCCAGCACGTGGTAATTAATAGGAGGCAGGCATTTTGTGTCAAAATATAAAGCTACACAAAAGTACCTGTTATGGACACAAAGGAGACATGGTTTTTATACTCATCCTGTCCAGAAGGAAAATGAAGAATTTAATTGAACATATTGAGTGCCTAATATGGCCAAACCCTCTTTAGGTTGCTGAGTGGGACACTCAGATGAGCCTCTGTCCTCAAAAAACTCAACGTTGGTAGAAAATGGAAGTGAAATAGGTACAAAGAAAACTATAACACAGAAAACATAAGGTGAGTTATGAAAGGTACAAATAAAATGCCCCAGGAATTCTTGGAGGGAGAGATCACAATTACAGAATCCACCGCTGGTCTCCCCAATATTCATTCCCCTCTATTTTCTTTTCTAACAGATCTCTGATTTTGTTTACTATCTACAGTTCTTCACACAATTGTAGGTTCCAGGGAAACTGACTTCCTGTCTAGCTTCAGAGGATTTAAGCTAATTAGTCTAAGCCAATCATGGGAATCCTATTATTCTTCCTGTGCATAATGGTTATGCACCCAATTCTGGCCAATAATGATTGTGGGGGAGAGGGTGGGGAGTTAGTGGGTTTCTGGGAAATGTTTCCTTACTCTCTAGCAAGAGAGAGAATGGATCCTTTTTTTCTCTCTGTATGTCGTCATGACCTGGCACACTGCCTGGCATTGCTGCAGTCATCTTAACATCAGCCTGAAGAAAAAGCCAACCCATAGGGCAACACACTGTAAGAGAACTTCAGCAGGTTTGAGTGAGGTCTTCTGTTACTTGAAGGTGAACTTTATACAAGTTGCATTCACTTAGTGGGGGTAAGAAACATTTTATGAGCACTGAAGAACAGATGCAATTTTGATCACTAGAGTACAGGCAGTAAAATATATTAGGTGATGGGGTGGTGATAGTGAGGTGGGAATAATTTAGGTTAAGAAAAAATCAAAAGAAAGGCACAGAGATTTGAAGCGTTCAAGTATGTTCATCCAGACTGGAATCTGATTTTTTCATGCATGCTTCACTTCATTCTATTAGGGATATAGATCCTAATATAGGAGAGATGTTGTTAAAAAATAATTATAAAAAGGAAAAGAATAAGATGCCTGAGAGATAAAAATACAAAAATAATGAAAGTTCAATACCTCCACAAGGATGTTGAAGAGAAGGAAAATGGACACATGTGGGAAAGTTATAAAATCCTACACAGTCACCAGATTTGAATATGACTGTCAAATTCCTGGTGATCAAAATAAAAAGGAAAGCTGGTTAATTGCATCATTTCATATTTGGAGAAAACATGCCAGTTCCTTGAGAGAATTTATTTATGTGAATATTTATATGTGGAACAACGGAAGATGTAAAGGATGATGTCCCCATCAAATTCTCTACAGGGAATTCATCATTGGTTCCTTTAAAAATATCTATTTGTTTATTTGTGTGTGTGTGTGTGTGTGTGTGTGTGTGTGTGAGAGAGAGAGAGAGAGAGAGAGAGAGAGAGAGAGAGAATGCACACAGGCAGTTCTTGATCCCACAACCGTGATATCATTACCTAAGCAAAAATCAAGAATTGAATGTTTAACCAACTAACACAGGCGCGCCTCGTCATTGGTTCTGATGCTCTTTTCAACTAAGCACAAATCAAGGTATGTAAAGTACTTGGTGGAGTCTTGAGAACAGAGACAGAAAAGATAAGTTGAGCCATACGGTGAAGCAATTTGGGTGACAGGGTAAGAGCTTTAGAATTCATTTCATGGTCAATGGGAAAATGGAGTTTGAGGATCAAATGAAAGTGATTATAGCTGATCTCCTGTAGAGTTTAATCTATTAATTATTTGTGAGTAACATCAGAAGAAGACAACCATGGAGACAGGGAGGAAAGGAAACAAACTAATATAATTTCAAGTGCTTATTATATGCTAGGCATTACTTATGGTAGTTTAAAGAAGTATGACATCACATTAAAAAAAAACCTATTGATGATCATTTGAGTTTTCTCCTTCATTTTGTAACTATGATGAATTATGTTGATTGATTTTCACAAAGCAACCTTTTATTCCTGCAAGAAACTCACTTAATCATAACATATTAACTCAAAAAAAAAGTCACTTGGCTGGGGCGCCTGGATGGCTCAGCATCCGACTTTGGCTCAGGTCATGATCTCATAGTTCATGGGTTCCAGCCCCGCCTCAGGTTCTGCACTGACAGCTCTGAACCTGGAGCCTGCTTCCGATTCTGTGTCTCTCTCTCTCTCTCTGCCCCTCTCCCACTTGTGCTCTCTCTGTCAAAAATAAGTAATTAAACATTTGGAAAAAAAGTCTCTTGGATCAATTTGCTAATTAATATTTGTTTAGGATCTATGTTTATGAGACAGATTGTCTTGTGCTTATAATATCCTTATAAAACTCAACATCCGAAAATTAAATAATCCAATTAAAATGGGCAAAAGACATGAATGGACATTTTTCCACAGACATATGGATGGCCACATGAAAAGACACATGAAAAGATGCTCAACATCATTCATCATCAGGGAAATACAAATCAAAACTACAATGAGCTATCACCTCACACATATCAGATTGGCTAAAATAAATAATACAAAAAACAACAGGGGTTGGCAAGGATGTGGAGAAAGAGCAACCCTCCTCCACTGTTGGCGGGAATGCAAACCGGTGCAGTCACTGTGGAAAACAGCATGGAGGTTCCTCAAAAAGTTAAACATAGAACTATTCTACAATCCAGCAATAGCACTACTAGGTATTTACCCAAAAAATACAAAAATACAAATTAAAGGGGTCCATGTGCCCTGATGTTTATAGCAGCACTATCTACAATAGTCAAATTATGGAAACAAAAGCCCAAATGGCCATTGACTGACAAATGGATAAAGAAGATATGGTACACACACACACACACACACACACACACACACACTGGAAGATTACTCAGCCATCAAAAAGAATGAAATCTTGCCATTTGCGACTATGTGGATGGAGCTAGAGAGTATTATTACTAAGTGAAATAAGTCACAGAAAAACAAATACCATATGATTTACTCATATGTGGAATTTAAGAAACAAAACAAAAAAGCTTAGGGAAGAAAAGAGAGGGAGAAAGAGGCAAACCAAGAAACAGACTCTTAACTATACAGAACAAACTGATGGTTACCAGAGGGGAGATGGGTGGGGCATGAGTGAAATAGGTGTTGGGGATTAAGGAGGGCACTTGTGATGAGCACAGGGTGACATAAGGAAGTGTTGAATCACTAAATTGTACACCTAAAGCTAATATTACAGTGCATGTTAACTAACTGGAATTTAAATAAAAACTTAAAAAAATCCTGGATATATTCTAATGTTTGGTTTATGATGGCTTCATAAAATTAATTGCAACGTATTTCCTCTTTTTTTATTCTTCGGAAGAGTTTATTAAGATTGGTGCTATTTCTTCCCTAAACGAAGAATTCCTTGCTAGCCATCTGAGTTTGAAGATTCTTGTTGGGAAGGCTTAAAATGTAAAACCTTGTATTGTGAGTAACTTGTTCCGTGAGTGTTCTGCAAGATGAGCAAACAATTTTTTTAAATTTTTTCTAGCATTTATTCATTTTTGAGAGACAGAGAGAGACAGATAGTGAGTGGGGGAAGGGGCACAGAGAAGGGAGACACAGAATCTGAAGCAGGCTCCAGGCTCTGAGCTGTCAGCACAGAGTCCAATGCAGGGTTTGAACCCATGAACCGAGCGATCATGACCTGAGCTGAAGTCAGACGCTTAACTGATTGAGTCACCCAGGTGCCCCACAAACATTTCTAATGAATTTTAACTTGATAAATGAGCAACGTCTTGCAATACAAGTAGTACATGATGCTGAATGTCACATGATTACAATTGAGCCAATGGTTCTTGAAATTTGCTTTCATATGTGAGTGCTTTGGATTACAAACATATTTCTGGAATGAATTATGTTCTCAAAACAAGGTTTTACTGTGTGTCTATATGTGTGTGTGTATTTACTTTGTAGATTTCTTGTGTCAGCTTTGGTAAGGTATGTTTTTCCAGGATTTTATACATTTCATTGAAATTACTAATTGTTGGCATACATATATTTTTAATATCCTTTTAATTATCCTTACTTTCTGTAGGGTACATAATGATGCTCCTGGTTTCATATACCATGTGGATAATTTTTACCTTCTTTTTCTTGATCAATCTTCTTGAGATTTATCAGGCTTATTTATCTTACATAGGTTTATTTTTCAAAAGATTAATTTTTGGCTTGTTGATTTTCTCTATTGCAAATATGTTTTTGTTTAGTTAACTTCTGCTAATATCTTTATTATTTCCACCCTTCAAGCATAATTTGTTGCATTTTTTTGAGACTGATATTTAGATCACTAAATTTCATCTTTTCTAGTAAGTATAAAAAAGGATACGGTGTAAGATGTCCTGTATATGCTATTGTAACTATACCCACAAGTTTTAATATATCATATTTTTTATCAATTAAAAATATTTTATAATTTCCATTGTAATTTCTTCTTTGACCCCTCAGTTACTTATATGTATCTGTTCCAAACATTTGGGTTTTTAAAAGTTATTTTTTTGTTAATGATTTCTGCCTTAGTTTTGTTGTGTAAAAAAATATATTCTGAATGATTAAAAGTCTTTGAAATGTACTGGAGCCTACTTCATGGTGAACCATACGGTTGAACTTGGTACACGTATTCTACATAAGTGTGGAAAAGGATGTGTAAATTGTATTTGTTGGATACAGTGCTCTGGTGCCAATTAGTTCATATTGATTCATCTTGCTGTCCAATCTTCAATACCCTTACTATTTTTTTGTCTACTTATGCTATCAGTTACTGAGAAGCATACTCCAGTATCCCAGTATAGTTATAATATATAATAATATGTAAATATATTATTATACATTACATATAATACACATTATGTGATTATATCATATATTATTAATGCTTAGCTATGATTTTTTTTACTATAATTCTATTTCTTAGAAGAAAACTTAAATCAAACAGTGGGAAGATTAAGTTTATGTCATCAGCGTTCCTGGGTGGCTCAGTCAGTTAAGCGTCTGACTCTTGATTCTGGTTCAGGTCATCAGCTCACGGTGAGCTTGTGAGATCAAGCCCCACATCAGGATCTGTGCTGACAGAATGTAGCCTACTTGGGATTCTCTCTCCCCTTTTCTCTGCCCCTCCCCCACTTATGCTCACTCTCTCTCTCTCTCTCAAATATATATAAATAAACATAAAAAAGTTTATGTCATCATGCATTAACTGTATACAGTTACAATACAAATTTTAAGCCAAGTTTTGGGGAGGCTACAGTTACCCTCTCTAATAGAATAAAGTTTATTGTGAACTTTAGCCTAGATATCAACCAGGCATGATCTTGAGACAACAGTCAGAAAGCTTTGGGATTTCTGAAGTGGCTACTTCCCTTGTGTAGAGGTGAAAAAATTATGGAGAAGGCCCATGCTTTTGGAAAGGCAGCAGAAAGCCCTGACCTGCTGGGGAGGGGGCAATCCTTAAGTTTTCAGGTATGAATGGAACTACAGGAATGGTCTTGGCTCTTAGGGTGATCTTCCTTCCCCTTTACCCTGTAACACAGCCTCTCTCTGACAAGGTTTGGGCTCTATTACTATGCAGCTAAGTGCATGGGAGAAAGTCTGAACTCAGTTGACTTTCAAAATACTGTGTTCTTTTTTTAAAGGAACCGAAGAAACACAGCAGGTTCCCTTGGAATCAGCTTCTGGCCCTGTGTCACATGGAATAGCTCTCCATCAGTGGACGGCAGGGAGCCAAAACCTGCACCGAGGGGCAAGCAATAAAATAAAAATCATATTTTCAAGATTTCTCTTCCCTGCTACCCTGGGTCATATTTGATTAATGGACTGCATTTATTTTAAAGGTGTGATTGCACACACGTTACCTATGCTGTGCCACTGTGCACTTGGCAGCGAGAAAGCTCGTTATGAATTCTGAAAATGCAGCAAGATGTTAGCGCCTCATTAATATGCCTAGGTGCAGATATCTGTCTTTTGTTTTATAATGCTATTTCATTTATATAGTGCCAGCACTTGACGGATATAAGAGACTCCATCCCCAGCTAGAGAGATTCCTAAATAAAACTAGCAAGTTATTGCAGAAGTAATCAGACAGAGCAAAGGAGTTCAGGTTTTTGTGTCTCTCTCTATATGAGGCCAGTTCTTGAGTTTCATTTCAAATGTCTCTCCATGTGGACTCACTTAACTTGTTCCTTTCTTCTCTCACTGACAGCAAATACACCTGTTTTTTACTTTTCTTTCTTTTTCCTCCCTTAATTCGGTTTAATCTGAAAATGCAGTTCGCTGCTATTTTGGTTCCACCAGCCTGAAAGCAGGCTCAAGAAAGTAAAACCTCATGGGGAATAAGGCCAA
Source organism: Prionailurus bengalensis (assembly GCF_016509475.1). Taxonomy (NCBI): domain Eukaryota; kingdom Metazoa; phylum Chordata; class Mammalia; order Carnivora; family Felidae; genus Prionailurus; species Prionailurus bengalensis. The sequence goes on along the minus strand of NC_057344.1, from coordinate 137,264,531 downwards.
GCTGCTTGTACACATTGCTGTGTATAAAGATGGGCTACCCCGAAAGTGGGTGGCTTATGATGAGACTCAGTGTCCTAACTGCCATGAAGAAACGGGACATATGGAGTCAGTTGAATTATCTTGAAGTCATCATTTCACTACCCTACTCCTAACCATCTTGAACGGGAAAAACTCAAACTCCTCGGGACCACATGCAGAACATTCAAGGCCCCAGCCCACCTTTGTAGCCACAATCCTGTACCTTCACTTCAGACACATAAAGCTTCTTGCTACTTTCCAAGGCACTGTCTTGCTCTGTACTGTTTCCCTCCTCTTTGCCAGCACACGATTTCCTCCTTCAGTCTGCAACACATTTCCTCTCTTCTGCTTGGTGACTTCTTTCCAGGAATTTGCTCTTCTGTGAAATCATAAATCCCCATGTGGAGTTGTCCTCTATCTTTTCCATGTTTCTGTTTTACCTTGATAGAATAGCTATTAAAATGTCACTTGCACTGAAAAACAGAAAAAAAAAATGCATCAGGAACTTTGACCTTGAGAATCTGTATGACTTCTTAAACCTTTGTAGCTTCGTGCCTATTACTTACTAATCCATTTTTCTGATAATAAATAAGAACAAATCCCTTTGAAAATCACTTACATCATACAATAAATTCTTTTTTTTTTTATTTTTTGAGAGAGAGAGAGAGAAAGAGAGAGCGAGTGAGGGGCAGAAAGAGAGGGAGACAGAGGATCCAAAGCAGGCTCTGCACTCAGAGTACATAGCCCAATGTGGAGCTCGAATTCACGAACCGGGAGATCATGACCTGAACCAAAATCAAGAGTCAGACCGCTTAACCCACTGAGCCACCCAGGCGCTCCTACGGTAAATTCTTTATATGTCTCTAATCTTACTAGACTATGGTTGCCTGCAGGAGAAAGACTGTGCTTATTGTTTTTCTATCTCCAGTGCCCTAGCACAGAGTCTGGAAACAATAAGTTTTAAATAAATATATATATTGTGTGTGCTATGGCTGTGGGAACAGAACACGTCCTTCGGCTCAGGTCATGGTCTCATTGTTCGTGAGTTCCAGCCCCAGGAGCAGGCTCTCTGCTGTCAACACAGAGTCCACTTCAGATACTCCGTGCTCCTCTCTTTCTGCCCCTCCCTTGCTCACACACTCTCTCTTTCTCTCTCAAAAATAAATACATCTTTTGGGATGAGCACTGGGTGTTGTATGGAAACCAATTTGACAATAAATTTCATATATTAAAAAAAATAAAATAAAATAGAATATAAATAAATAAATAATAAAATCATTTAAAAATTATATAAAAAAGAAATATTGAACTACGTATTTGAGATCATGGGAAATTCCGTATGAACAGAGGAATCCCTCAATATCACCCCACAAGTTACTGAATTGAAACTTGTTGTTGTCAGTTCCCCCCCTTTCCTCAAGCCAGGTGGGAATGGTTCTTCTAGCAATAACTGTAGCAATTCTACTGCTGAGATAAGGGGTCTTAAGCTGGAGTCCCCGGGCAGGCACTGTTTACCTGAAGGCTCACTAGTCACAAAGAGCTCTAAAATGCGTTCATTTGGCCTATCCTATGTTTTAAAAAAACGAATTAGTTATTAACATTAAAAATCTGAAGATTTCACATAAAGATGTGAATTACAATCTTTTAGAGAAGAAGGCCTATGGTGGTGCCACAGTGTCACATGGCAAAAATCAGATGGACATGAGCTGTCCCCATGTGCCAGAGACCTACCCCTCTCATCTCACCTGGCTTTCCCACTGTGTTAAAAGCCTCATGTCCATTGAGATTGTGTGGAGATTCAGTCCGTGCGAACTCACAAGCATTTCTGAAAGGACAGCGTCCTTAGATTTCATCAAAATTCCAAGGAGGGATATGAGCCTAAGTAGGCTAAAACTAAGTGAACTTATTTGGATAAAAATGCACATAGAATGCTATTGAGCCAAGAGAATATTACTAAGATAAAACAGATCATAAAGTCATAAGTGAACAAGATTCATCATTTGTCAGTGACTCTGAGTGATTGGGTGGGAAATCAAGTAGGTTTTGAGTGGTGGATAGAGTTTTGTTATCATTACATGACTGATGTAGCTAAACACACACACACCGCACCCTGCAAATACATGTTCTTTTTTAAAAATGTTTATTTATGGGGGAGGGGAAGAGAGGGAAAGAGAGGGAGGGAATCCCAAGCAGGCTCCATGCTGTCAGGGCAGAGCCTGTGAGCACATGACCTGAGCTGAAATCAAGATTCGGACGCTCCGACTGAGCCACCCAGGCATCCCACAAATACACTTTCTAATGAAAAAAAAAAACATAGCAAATATTGAAAATGCCACTCCAGTGATTTAAATATTCTCAGTGAATACCTGAATGGGTGACTATGACTAAGATTAGGGTGATCCATAGAGTAATTACATAATTCAAGTCCATTGTAGATAATCATCCAAATTACAAATGACTGTGGAATTCCCATTTTCCTGAATTTGATCTTGATTTTGGAGTGGCAACCTCTTGCTATTGATTGAGCACAGTTTAATTCCACTCATCCTGCTAGTTTTACTATTATTAAGGACAGCCTTTTAAATATAAGACTGAAATTGGCTTATTGTGTTTTATCATTGCTTTCTAGCTTAACAGGAGAATCCCTCTTTATTTCCCATCTCTGAACATTCATATTTTTATTTATTCATTTTTAACTTTATTTATTTATTTTGAGAGAGAGAGAGCAGGGAGGGGCAGAGGAAGAGCGAGAGTGAGAGTGAGAGCGAGAAAGAGAGAGAGAGAGAATTGCTAGCAGGCTCCACACAGTCAGTGCTGAGCTTGATGGGGGGCTCAGACTCACCAACTATGAGATCATGACCTGACTGAAACCAAGAGTCGGACACTTAACCGATTGAGCCACCCAGGAGTCCCATCTCTGAACATTTTTAAGGAGTATAATATATTATTAATTTGGGGTCTATTTGATCTTCCCAGTTTTTATTTAAGTTACATAATGCAGGAAAGACAAATTTTATTCTTTGTTTTCTGAGAGTTCTACTTACTAGAGATTTTGGTAAGTGAATGTCTCTCACTGAATTAAAACATAGTAATGATTTAGATAGAGATTTAAAACCTGCTTTACTCTCTACCTATAGTTAGATAAATCCTAAGTACTAGATATGAAAAGTAAATTCTATTTGAAAGAAAAGATAATTGAACACATTCCTCAGCAACTTGTCTCATTATTAGAAAATCTTTACTGCTGTAAAATTCTTCCTTGTAACAAGGCAGGAATCGTTCATGCCAAAGATAAAGCTCATTTTCTTATCCATTTATAAATAGTGCATGTGATCCTGTCATGATGTCATCTGTATCAGTTGGAAAAAAAAAAGTAAGAATACAGCTAGAAATTTCTTAAGTTAAAGACAAATTCCTGGAGGACTGAATTCAAAGGCTTAAGAAATGTTAAGTATAAAATGGAAGATGTCAAGTAGATGCTTTACCGGCAATACTTACTTCATTTGATTTCAAACACTTAGAGCAAGTCAAAAAATCAAAAGATATTTATTGCTGGCTTGAAGTTACATAAAATAACAGCATGACTTGGATATGATTTTGATTGAGTTTTCTTGGAGATATATAATGTAGTTTTATGGCAAATTTGGTAATGGAAGTTGTCAAGTGACAATGAAATAGTCTATTAATTCTTATTAAGTTTACCATGCCTATCTCAGAAGATGGCATGATAGTATATGCTTTGTAATACATATTCATTGGGGCTTTGTATAGAAGCTATTATTAGATGTTGGAAAAAGTTGCTACTCTATCTAACACTCTTCCCAATGAGATTGTTACTAAATTGAGGCATATTCTGCCACCAAAATCCTTAACAGCTCTTTCACCTTAAAATATTGACTACAAAATGGCAAGTGGTTTGCAGAGGCCAGACATGTACTCTGTTGTCCCATGGTGGTCCCTTCAGATAGTGCCCTTCAGAGGTCACCTAATGGAACCCCTGAGAATTCCGTGGCAGTATCAGCTCTTGTAGATGCAAGCCACTTAATATATTTCATCAAATCTAAGACTTCATCAATTATAAGCCACACTAATGGTTTATGTTCCATTAAGGAATAAAAGATGCTGCCAATTAAACAAAGACCCGCCACTGATTGTAAGGCATTTCTGATTTCAGTCAGATGTGTTAAAACGTGAAAAGAAAATATATCTTCAAATGATAGGGAAAGTTATTAGCTATAGTCTTTGAGTTCTCTATTCCCAGGGCCTCTCACTTCCCCTCCTGAGTCATACAGTTTTGGAAGATGGTAATATGGCCATGTGTATTTAGAATAACTGGTGACGTAGAGTGTGCTTTTCTGTGTAACTGTTAACCTGGAAAAAATAACCGGTCACTTACTTAAAAATACATTTTTCAGTCTGAAATATTTTCCAGAAAGGTGTTGACTAAAGTCAGGCTTATGTATAAGATGTTTTGAACAGTAGGACTTTTCTCCATCTGTCGCCAGTTTAGACTTTGGTTGTTTAGAGGCTGTAGATCTTTCTTTAGGAGTCCCGAGAGGCCCCCAGAGCCCTTGGACTGTTGCATGTAACTACATCTACATGGTCGCACAAGAAGCTATGTAGGCATGTTGTGTCTCTAAATGATGCAAAATACTGCTACAAAATTAAATACAAGTTATTTAATCTTAATCTCATAATATTCATGACAACCTGTGAGGTAGATACTACTAGTATGTCTGCAGATGAAATTGAGGATTAAGAAATCCTTACGTGTTCGTGCTATGCAATTAGAAACTGGTGAACCCAAGATCCCAACCAAGCTTTGTCATCAACCAAAGATAGTTGTTGTTTTTTTTAATCACTCGGATGCCTCTCTCAGACACATCACGTTTTTATTTTTTATATGTATTCCATTACAAGGTTTTATTTATTTAGTTTTACTCAAATTTGTTCCAAGAAGAGCTTCTGGTAGTGCACCTTCCCTCCTTCACACATACATCATCCTACGCCAAATTATATACAGATGGAAGAAAGGTAAGATAGGAAGAAAGGAGGGGATGAGAGTTTTTATGCTATCAAGTGGTTTTAACTATACACTAGAAGGCAGGAGTTTTAGGTTTGATTTTTCTGCTCCTATGTTAATTTTGGTTAATTAAGTTCTTAAGAAGCTTCAGTTTACCATGAAATGAGTGATTCTTTGTAACAGTTTAGATAAGCAGGTGTTCCACCCCACTCTCTTTTTTTTTTCCTCCGTTGCATCAAATAAATGGCTTTATTTGGAAGGAAGCAGGAAGCAAACTTAGGCCTACTGCTATTGATCCTTTAGTGTTTTTCTAATGTCTTTATTTTACAGAGTGTGCAATCAGAGATGCAGGAATCTACCCAAAATCCAATGGGTAGTATTGGATGTGAGGAAAATGAGCACTAGTAAATGATATAGTTTGTGAAATGTCAAGGTACAGAATTTGGATGATACCAGTCCCAAAAAGTTAATGACAATATGCTCATCCTTTTAATGGAAACATTCCTAGGAGGCTCCCGGCTACATAATCCATCATACTGCAGGAGACTTGCTGACTTATACTTTGTGACGGGCCAGTGAGAAAAATATACAAACTCATACACCAATGTTGCAAATCAATTCTGCCGCAAAGTGGAAATAACTCTTGTACCAATAAGCAGTAAGATCTACGGGGGGAAAATCCTTTTCTGTATTTCCAACTTGCAGATAGAAAAAGAAGCCATCAATCATGCTGGAGAGCTTCCATTTCAGGGCTGTTGTTCTTAAAGACAAACCAGATGAAATCCGACAAGACCAGAATATGCAAAGGCCTTTGGATTTTTCCAGTCTTGGTGCAGGAAGGAAACAAGGAGAAGCAAGGCATTCCCTCTTTTTCTTCTACATGTGAAACTTGGAGTCCAGCAAAGCTGCATACAGAGGCTCCATTTATTGTCAAAATGACTAATTAATCACTTCACAAATGGCTATTAATCATACATTAATGAGATAATGTCTTTGCTATGGTAAATAGAGGTTCTGTGGAAATCCTTTCTCCTTGGTACCCGGAGCAAGCCAAAAGCATGCAGAACTCAATTAATCTTGGAGCAGCATGGGGTGTTTGAAACCGCTCACAGTTTGAAAAGAAGCAAATAGCAAAGACATTTAAACTGTCCATATTTCACTGTGTAAATTCAGAAGCACTTAATCATCCCCTACACATTCTTTTGTTCCCTTTCTTTCTCTGTCATGTTATAACTGTGTTTTAAGCCTCCCCCATTTCTTTCCCCAAACTTGGTACACTGAAGTACAAACCAAAAAGATTGGGGCTTCTAATAAACTGATTCTCAGTCCTCTTGGATAAACAGACAGTGAGTAGAAACAACAGGCATAGAGATATGATAGTCCAGCAAAAGAACGCCTATATCTAGTTGCATAAATTATAACTTGAATGCCATCGCTTACTTACTAAGCAACATTTATGTTAGAATTTTATTTCTGATTCCAGATTTCCAGATGACCTAGGGAGGGAGAGTTATGACATGTGACTCAGTTAAATTCTCTACGAACAAAAGCCTCCATTTTTTATGATTGAGCACTTCAGTTCATTTAACAGACATCTACTGGGTATTTACTCTGTTCCAGGCACTAAGGATACAAATACAAATCAGTTTTATTTCTCTCCCTCACAGAGCTCATGGTATAGCGATAGAAATGAACTGCTGTTTGCCCAAAGGGGGTAAAGGAAGTGAGAAGAGCCAGTGTCAGGCATGAACACACAAAAGAGCATGATGTGTTAGGTAAGTTGATGGTTAAGTAATCAAGGAATGCTAGATATTGGCTCTCTGGGGAGGAGGCTGAATATAAGTAGGGATTGATGTTGGAAAGGAGGTTGCGGCCAGATTGTGAAGAATATGGTCCACCATTCTAAATGCACTGGGAAGTGACTAGAAGTTTTTGCTCAGGGAACTGACATGATTTGTGTCAGAACTTTGAGCCCAAGGCCATACCTGATAAAAACTTACATGTCTTGGAAAGGGTCTGAGCAGATTTTGCACATGGGAGGGACATGACTAACTACACCCACAAGGGCTGATTGCAATGAATTTATTAATGGCCCCAATTCTTCCCCACTCCCTGGCTCCACACCCTGTTCACCATCAAATTTTGCAGTGTCCTTCCTCCCTCTGTGCGCTGGGTTCCTGCCCTGTGGTCACATGATTTATTGGCATGTTGTCATTTCTGGCTCATTCTAAAATAAAGTTTTAACTCCAGTTACCTCCTTCCTTTTGCCCACTCAGGCTGTATTTGGATATCAAAACATGGTCAGCTGCCCAAGCTTCAGTGGGCTCTGGAGGAAAAAGGAATGAGCTCTGGGGTGTCACTAATGGAGGATGCAGAGGAGGAAAAGGGTACCTCAAGTCTGGTTCCAATTCTCCATCAGCAATGGCTGTCGCTCATTTTGCTGTTTAATAGTCTAAGAACACATACATTTAGCTACTGAAAAAAAAAAATGGATTCTTTTCTCAAGATTACTTAGTCTCAAGAATCCTGAAATTTATATGTTATTTCTTCCAAAATAAAAACCTTGGCCTTATTATACTAAATAGCAATTTGTCTCTTTTTTTTTTTTATTATTTAAAAAAAATTTTTTTTTTCAACGTTTATTTATTTTTGGGACAGAGAGAGACAGAGCATGAACGGGGGAGGGGCAGAGAGAGAGGGAGACACAGAATTGGAAACTGGCTCCAGGCTCCGAGCCATTAGCCCAGAGCCCGACGCGGGGCTCGAACTCACGGACCGCGAGATCGTGACCTGGCTGAAGTCGGACGCTTAACCGACTGCGCCACCCAGGCACCCCGCAATTTGTCTCTTTCTTGAGCCTGGGTTACATTTACAAATTCTCTTGCTCTAATTGAAAATTTTTCCTGTGAACCATATGAGACAAATGTAACCAATTAAACACAATTTCTCTGATTCTTAAAAAATGTCCTGCTTAGTTGTGGAGGAGTGTTGGGTGGGGAGTATTTGGTGCATCTCTTAGCCTTTCCTTATTTTTTCCTCCCTCCATTTTTTTACTTTAAATGCAAAAGGAACACATAGAAAGGGGTTTTCTGTATTTTTCAAAAAAACTAACTTTAAAAGGTATAGTTCATATACAATAAAATGCACTCATTTTAAAATGTACATTTGATGAGTTTTGACAAATGACTCATCCACGTAACTACCATCACAATCATTATACAGTATACTTCCATCACCTGAAAAGTTTCCTTGTGCCCCACCTCATGAAGTTTCTAGCCCCAAACCCTAGCCCCAGGCAACCACTGATCTGCTGTCCATGCAGATTAGATTTATATTTTCTAGTATCTCATTAAATGGAAACCTACATTACATACACTTGCATCTGATATTCTTGTTTAGCATAATGACTTTGAGATATTGTATAAGCCCGTTTTTTGTAACTGTTGATTAGTTTTCATTTTTTTTTATGTACAATAATTTGTTCATTCACCTGTCTGGATATTCCAGTTTGGAGCTATTGTGAATATGGCTCCTATGGACATTTATATGCAAGTCTTTGTATGGACATATGTTTTCATTTCACTTGGGTAAATACCAAAGAGAAGAATTGCTGGGTCACATGGTAAGTGTATATCTAATTTTATAAGAAACTGCCTAATTGTTTTCAAAGTAGATGTACAGTTTTCAATTCTTATCAGTGTGTATAAGAATTTGTTTCTCCACATCCCCACCAACATTTGGTATTGCTAGTCTGTTGAATGTTAGCCATTCTTTAAGCTGTGTGCTGGGATCTTATTGAACCTAAATATCCCTAACGACTAATGATACTGAACATGTTTTCATGAACTTACATGAATTTGTATATTGTTTTGGTGAAATGTTTGTTAAAATATTTTCCTATTATTTAAAAATCAGGTTGTTTGCCTTCCTAACAGTTCTTTTTATATTCTGGAAATGAGAAGATATCCTTTATTGGGGCTCCTGGGTGGCTCAGTTGGTTAAGTGTCCAACTTCAGCTCAGGTCATGATCTCACGGTTTGTGGGTTTGAACCCCGCATCAGGCTCTGTGCTGACAGCTCCGAGACTGGAGCCTGCTTCAGATTCTGTGTCTCCCTCTCTCTCTGCCCGTCCCCTGCTCATGCTGATGCTCTGTCTCAAAAATAAATAAAACATTTAAAAAAAATTTTAAAAAGAAGATATCCTTTATGAAATACATTTTTTTTGCTAATATTACTTCATGGTCTGCGGTTTGCTTTCTAATATATTAACAATGTTTATTAGAAAGAAAAATTCATTTTTGATGAAATGCAATACATTAATTTTTCTTATAGTTTATTTTTTTGTATCTTAAGAAATTTTTATGTAACCCTATTTTTCTAGAAATTTTATAGTTTTATACCTAACATTTAGGTTTATGATTCATTTTGAATCAACTTTTGCATATGGTATGAGGTATGAGTCAAACATCATATTTTTTTGTATATGGCTATTCAATTTTACCTGAACCTTTTGTTGAAAGGAATGTCTTTTTCTTTTCTTTTCTTTTCTTTTCTTTTTTTTTTAAAGGAGTGTCCTTTTCTGATCTAAACTACATTGACATTTTTGTTAAAAATCCATTAACCATGTACATGTGTGTGGTCAATTCTGGACTCCCTATTCCATTTCATTAAATTTTATTCTTGCCTCAAAGCTGTTGCTTTATAGTATGTCTTAAAATCAGTCCTCCAACTTTATTCTTCTTTTGTAAAATTGTTTTAACTTTTCTAAATACACTGCATTCCCATATATTTATAAAAGATAGCTTGTCAAATTCTACACACACACACACACACACACACACACAAACCCAGAAAACAAAAAAACTGAGATTTTGACTGTATTCTATTGAATCTGTAGATCAATCTCAGGAGAATTAACATGTTAACAACATTTGGACTTCTGTCCCGGAACAAAATATATCTCCATTTATTTAGGACTTTTAAAATTTCTCTCAGTATTGTATTATAGTTTTCAGTATTTCTGAAAGTATGTATCTCTCCATATTTCATGTTTTTAATGCTATGTAAATGAGAATATATTTTCATTTCTACTTTTTAATATAAACATAATATATAAAATATAAAGTTTTTATTAACAAACTTTGTTAGAATAGTTTTAGACTTACAGAAAAATTGAGCAGATATTACAGAGACATCCTATATATAACACTACCCCTCCCCCAATAAGAATAATAATGTTCTTATTATTAACATCTTATGTTGATATGGTACATTTAGCATAGTTAATGAACCAATATTGACACATTATTATTCATTGAAATTTCTAGTTTATTGAGATTTCCTTAGTTTTTACATAATGTTCTTTTTTCTGTTCCAGGATCTATACAGTATACTACATTGCATTTACTTGTCATATCTGAGGCTCCTCTTAGCTATGACAGTTTCTTGGACTTTCCTCATTTTTGATGACCTTGACAGTTTTGAGGAGTACTGGTTGAATATATTGTAGGATGCCTCTCTATTAGAATTTGTCTGAAGACTTATCATGATTAGACTGGGATTATGGGTTTTAGAGAGGAAGACCACAATGGTAAATTGCCATTTACATCACATCATATTGTTGAAATCAGAAACAAATGGAGAACAGCATTGGGAATTCCCTACATGGACAAAACTAGTTTGGTCACAGAAACAAAACTTAAATTTCTTATTTTGCAAGACTAACTTGACCTGGGTCTTTTCTTCCCTATGCTTCTGAAAATTCTAAGCAAAACTTGAACTGTTTCCCAAGGTTGATATGAGGTGACCAATGACCAATTCCTTATTATTTAAGAAAACTCCAATGTTAACTAATCACTGTGAAGAATAGTCACTGTCTTCCCATTATATAAAGGTGCTTTATAACAGTATAATCCTGAGCCTTGATCCATGTTTTGGTTGGAGGGCACCCAGTTTGCAAACTGTCTTTTTGGTTGTGTGCACAATAAACTTTTACTAATTGCTAATTTGGTGTTTCACTGGTTTTACTTTGGCTATTTCTGAACTTTTAACAATATCAAGGGTACCTACTGCGAATGTGATTTGTGACTATTTATGTTGATCTTGTTCACCTGGCTGAAAGAGTGTTCATCAGTTTTTTCCACTGTAAAATTACTATTTTTTTCAATACCTTTTCCTATAATCTACTTTTCAGAGGTAAGTCACTATGCACAGCACATACTTAAGGGGTGGTAAGATATGGCACCCCTACTTTAGGGTAGAGTCTCTATATAATTTATTTGGAATGCTTGTGTAGGGGAGATTTGTCTCTTCTTCCCCACTTGTTAATTTATTCAATCATTTATGTTACTAAAGACTCATGGGTATTTATTTTATGCTTTGAAGTATAATCCAACACTATTTAATTCAATTTTTGCTCAAATTATTCCAGTTTTGGCCATTGGGAGTTCCTTCAGTTGGTTCCCATGGCTCTTTGACATACACCCATCAATTTTTTGTTTGTTTTTGAGCACCTTCTTACTTTCTGCCCCTACAAGGTGCTCAAGGCTCATCTTGTATATTTGTTGCCCCAGTACTAGAGTCAGCCATTTTGCCAAGGAGAATAGATTCTGGTTTTGTTTTGTTTTGTTTTGCTTTGCTTTGTTTTGTTTTGTTTTCTAAGAATAGCATTAAAAACCAAAATCTGGGTTCTAAGTATGCTTGTTGTTACTGGGTGTTGTTTCTTTTCAACCCTCTCAGCTAATTCAGTAAAAAATATGCATGCAAATATTAGCTTGTGTATATATACACATACACACACAGAAAAAATCTTTTCCTGTATGTAACAATCTCAATATTAAGTTAAACATGAGTCTTACTGGTGTCTCCAGCTCTAATCAATTAGCACATGGATCATTCTGTGAATCTCTGTAACTTCTCATGCCACCGGTGAAAAACCTATATGACACCATGTTTTATCCATTTTGTTCAATTCCTGTGTGTACGTATAGCAGTGTCAGGATTGTTAACCCGTACCTCTGTGGAAAATAACTTTATCAAGTAAGTTACACTTATGGGCAGTTTCATTTGTCTTTAGTCTTATAGATCCCATTGACTTCCAAAGTTACTTAAGTCGGCACCTTGTTTCCCAACTTGTTTCATACAGTTAGATTCTCTTGCCACGATCTTTATTCTTTTCTGGGATCCTCTGACCTCCTAAGTGATTTTTTAAAATGTATATACATTAAAGTTTACTTTTTATGCTGTAGCATACTATAGGTTTTGACAAATGCATAGCATCATGTATCCACCATTACAGGGTCATACAGAATAGTTTTACTGCCCTAAAAATCCCCTGCACTTCACAGGGGAAATATGTTTCCCTATCTTCCCTCCCCTTGGCAGCCACTGATACTGTTACTGTCTCTATAGTTTTGGCTTTTTCAGAGTGTCACGTAATGGGAATCATACAGTATGTAGCCTTTTCAGATTGGCTTCTTTCAATTAGCAATATGAAATTAAGGCTTCTCCATGATTTTTTTGTGGCTTGGTAGCTCATTTCTTCTTATCACTGAATAATATTCCATTGTATGAATGTGCCACAGTTTGTTTCCCATTCACCATTGAAGGACATTTTGGTGGCAATCATGAATAAAGCTGTTATAAACATTCACGTAATGTGAAACATACAAAATGTATAGACCTAGGTTTTCAACTCATTTGATTATATTTAGCTTTGTAAGAAAATGTCAAAATGTCTTCTAAAGTGGCTGTGCTGTTGTGCATTTCTATCAACAGCAAATGAAAATTCCTATTGCTCCACATCCTGTCAACATTTGATATTGTCAGTTTTTTGGATTTGGGCAATTTTTTAGAAGTTTATTTACTTTGAGAAAGACAGAGAAAGCATGAGTGGGGGAGGGGCAGAAAGAGAGAGAGAGATTGTCCAGCACGGGGTTGATGTGGAGCTCAATCCCACAACCACAAGACCATGTCCTGACCCTAAATCCAGAGTCAGATGCTCAACTGACTGAGCCACCCAGGTCCCCCATGGATTTGGGCCATTTTAATGCGTATGTAATGTTATCTCATTGCTTCAGTTTACAGTTCCCTCAATATATATGATATTGAGCATTTGTTTCATATGTTTATTTTCTATCTATATATCTTCTTTGGAGCTGTGTCATTCAGATCTTTTACCTACTTTTTAATTGGGTTGTTTTACTATTGTTCAGTTTTAAGAGTCTTTTATATTTTTTGGAAACAAGTTCTTTATCAAATACGTGTTTTGTTAATATCTTTTCCCAGTTTGAGGTTTTTTTATTCTCTTAATAGTGTCTTTTTCCTAACAGAAACTTAATTTTCATAAAGTCCACCTTTTTCTTTTCATGGATCATTCCTCTGATATTGTATCTAAAAAATTCTTCACCAAGCACAGATCACCTAAATTTTGTCCTGCGATATCTTTTAGAAGTTTTGTAGTTTTGTGTTTTGCTTTTAGGTCTCTGGTCCATTTTGAGTAAATTTTTATGAAAAGCATAATGTCTGTGTCTAGATTCATTATTTTTCATATGGACATTCAATTGTTTCATCACCATTTGTTGAAAACCTATTCTTCCTTCATTGAATTAACTTTCATTCTTTGTTGAAGATGAGTTGACTATATTTGTGTGGGTGTCTTTCTAGGATTTTTATTCTTTTCTATTGATCTATGTGTCTCCTGCCGCCCTACCCTAATACCATGCTATCCTGATTACTGTAGCTTTATAGCAGGTCTGGAAGTTGGGTAATATTAGTCTTCCAAATTTGTCTTACTTTTCAGTATTGAAGAGAAACACCTATTCTGGGTGTTTCAGCTTTCCATATATACAGGTTACAATCAGTTTGTATCCACAAAATAACTTACTGGAATTTTGATTGGGATTTCAGTAACTCTATATAAGTCAATGGGGGAATTAATGACTTCTTGACAATACTGGGTCTTCCAATCTGTGAACATGGAACATATCTCCATTTCTTAAAAGTTTCTTTTATTTCTTTCATTGTAGTTTTCTACATATATATCCTTTATACATTTTAATAGAATTATCCCTAAGTACTTAATATTTTGTTATAGTTACATGAACTTTAGATTAAATCAAAGCCCTGGACAAAGCATTTGACTAAAAGTTGTATTCTTGTCAATTAAATAAAAGGAGTAAGGCCTGTGAAAGGAGAGTTGATCTAAGAAATACAGGGGACTATCCTTAATGCCTAAAGCTGAGGGCATGGTGTGGAGTAAGGGTTGAAGAGCTGGGGGCAAAGAAGGTTGTCTTATGGAAATGGGTCTAATTGCATCATTTATGTTCAAAAATAACTTACATCTAGCCTCATCAGTCAGCTAGAATCATATCATACAAGATCATGATAAATTAGTAAGGACCTATGCGTTTGAAACATATTTATGATCTATTAATTAGTTGGGGTGGTCATTTACAGATGGAGTGATTGTTCCCCATTATCCATAAATCATGTACTCTCCCTTTTATACTACTTGAACACTCTTTGTTAAATATAACCTTTAAACATTAAACTTCTAAGCTGCTTAGGAATGAATCATCACACATGTTCACACTTTCCTTTCTTCTTAAGAGCTTCTGATATCTTCCTACTTCAGAGAAAACTTTCTGCGTCCTTTGGAAAGTAGAATATTTTATTTGACCCCATTCCTTGCATAATTTTATATTCAACCATCCCTTTGCAATAAACATATTTCCATATCCACATACACACATATTTATTCAAAGTTTACTTCACTACTTGAGTCTTTGGCTGCCACTATTTTTTATCACATATTGTCACATCTTAAAGGGCAGGTCTAATAGAGAAATACAATGAAGTAGGCATTGAATAAATCCTTTGGATGCAATAATGACTGTGTATAGAGGAGCTAGGCCAACAGGCTTAATGCCAACAAAATGATGCAATGTCATATAACAACATCAACTGCAACACAACGCCATTGATATCAGCATTTTAGTATTTGAGTAATATCATTGGCACTAGTGGAAAATGGACCTAATATAGGCCATTAGACCCCTTGCTGGCTCAGAGTCACTCATAATATGCCTTATGGGGGTCAGAACATGTGGCACAATTCATAAGTGGGAGATAAATGGGCACTTCAACACTATTTGATGGTATCCATATTCTATACCTTTTCTTGCTAGCAAGTATTTAAAAATGTACTTAATATATTTAATAAATGTATTTAATATTTTAAAAATGTATTTAATCAAATAATATGGCAAACTGTAATGGAAAGACTGAATTTCTTTTGTTATTTTAATCCACATGTGCTTTCTAGATTTGGAGACCTGAGAAGTCTTGGAATAAGGAGTATAATTCTAGGCATTGCTACCAGTAGGTTAATGCCTTTTCCATGTGCCTAGTGAGATGCCAACCTTGGCCTGATTCCCAGACTTTACAGACCTTCTTGCCACACATCATGAGGACACTTGATCTTCATTTGCAAGCTAGATCTCTTCTCAGGCTTTAGGTCTAATCCAAAAATTTTCAGTGTTCCAAGAGAATTGGATAAACACAGAGGAGCTGGGACCCAAGCAAGACAAGAAACAAAGAACCCCATCCAGTTGGGGATATTACAATCTGTTTTGTTGACAAAGATTATGCCAGTGGAGACCTTTGAGTAAATGCTCCATTAAGAGTATTTCACAAATGATATTTTTTATTCCTTAATCTGTTGAATTTCAAAAGTAATTGCCTCTTTTCCCAAGACCTAGATTTTTATCTCTGTATCCAAGGTTGTTTGTTGCCTCAGAGAATTCCTCCAACTACCTACTTGTTTTGATCTAGGAATAGTGCGAGGTCATGGATATTATCACCAAGCATCACTTGACTTTTCTAAGACAATAACGCCCTTGTTTACAATATCATTAAAAGTATTTCGGTTCTGAACTACCATGTATTATTTTATCCCATAAACAGTGAATATCATATTTTATTTGCTCCACGTATCTGAATCACCTTCATTCCATTTTTATTTATGCACTAAAGATATTTTAGAGAGCTTTATGTGTTTCTGTCACTGCGTTAGGCACTAGAGATTTAATGGTGAGAAAAAATACATTATCTTGGTTCTACTACCAGTTAAAATGTAGAAAGATGCAAAAGACCTTTACTCTCATGGTAACAAGAATCCCATAGATATATATAAAAACTCTTTTTTTTCCCCTTATGAGCTAGGAAAGAGCAGTAGTCATGGGAAGCCCTGATAAGTTGAATTTCAGAAGGAAATGAGATTTTTACAGGTGAGCAGAAAACTATGGTAGCTTCTAGAGCAGGGGGCAGTTTCCTGGTCTGGGTGGGATGAACAAAAGAACCATCCTGACACAGAAGGACTCTGTAGGGATGAAGAGAGATTAGCTGAGGCTTAAACAAACAAACAAACAAAAAAACAGACTGGAAGCTGAAAGAGTCACAGATAGAAAAAAGCCAAAATTACCTAATCTGAAAATTTTCTCCCCACTACAAATTTTGCCAATAAGGTGGCAATAAGTGAAGATCTGGAAAACAGAAATTGCAGACGTCTATACATTTTTAGGGTATGAATTTGAGGGCACTGCTTAAGTTGAATCAAAGGAAAAAACAAAAGTGTCTGAAACTAAATCCCAATTTCATTCCAGCTAAAATATTGACAAGATAACAAAGCTAATTTTTGCCATAGAAGGTTAGAAGTGGGGCTAATCTAGATGAACTCAATGTAATGAGAGTTGAAGTTTAGTTCTAAATCAACTTGACTTTAGCCACAGAGAAAATGGCTTACAATTTCTGCAAAATAAGCAAAATAAAAGAAAACATGTTTTAGTCTTCAGTTTTATGTTATAAAAATTATAATATATATGAAACAGTAAGAAAATATGACCCCTACTCAGAAGTGAATACATTTAACTGAAGAAGACCTATACATGGCCCAGTTATTTGAATTGGCAGACAAGACCTTAAAACAACTATTATAATATAATACTAAAGCATTTATAGAAAAAAGAAGGGTGTAATGGTCAAAATATGAGATATTTCAGAGAGAAATGACCATTCCCATAAAGAAATAAGTGGAAATGCTAGAAGTGAAAAATAATAATATCTGAAATCAACATTTTACTGGATGGAATTTACATTAAATTGGACAGGAGAAGAAAAAAAATAATTGAATGTTAGGACATATCAATAAAAAATACCTAAGTGAAAAAGAAAAGAAAAAATTGAAAACAAACACAGGCAAACAAATCTTCAGAGTTAATATAAGCAGTCTTTGGAATTCTGGAAGGAGAAGAAGGAGAAAACGGGGCAAAAAATCCCTTGAAGAAATAATGGCTGAAAATTGTCAAATATGATACAAAGTAATAATAGATTCAATAACTCAACAAATCTCAAGCAGGATCAATATCAAGAACACCATACTGAGGCACACCATAACCATATTCTTGAAAGCCAAAAATAAAGAAAAACTCTTAGAGCAGTGGAAGAAAAAAGACATATTATATAGATGGTAGCAACCATAAAGGTAATGACTTTCTTTTCTTCAGAAATGATGCAAGCCAGGAAACAAGTAAAGTAGCATCATTATAGTGAGAAAGAAAGCAAAATGCCAACCTAGAACTCTGAATCTAGTGAAAACAGCCTTCAAAAATGAAAGCAAAAACTAAAGATAGTTTAGGCAAATGGAAGTGAGAATTCAATACCAGCAGACCAGAACTACCAGACTAAATGAAGTCTTTAGGCTGAAAAGATATGTAACCAGAAAGAAATCTCGATCTACTGGAAAGAATAAAGAATACTAAAAATGGTAAATATACCATTAAATTAAACATGTCTTTTATTTCTTATTTTAAAATTTCTTTATTTTTTTTTAGTTTATTTATTTATTTTTAGAGACAGGGAGAGAGAGAGAAAGCAGGGAAGGACAAAAAGAAAGGTAGAGAGAGAATCCCAAACAGGCTCTGCACTGGTAGCACACAGCCTGACAGGGAGTTTGATCTCATCAATCATGAGATCATGATCTGAGCTGAAATCAAGAGTTGGACGCTTAACCGTCTGAGCCACCCAGGCACCCTTCCTATTTTAAAATTTCTTTTAAATGATATTTGAGTGTCCGAAAACAAAAGTAATAAAACTGTATTGTAGGCTTTGTAATGTATCTAGAAATAGTCTTTAAATTTAATATAATTTTTTGATGTAGTTGAGTTTAAGTCTACCATCTTGCTATTTTTTCTACTTCTTTATTATTCCATTCTTTTCTTCTTTGGACTAAGTAAATATATTTTTAATATTCCATTTGATCTTTTCTAGCTATACATCTTTGTCTTATTTTCTGAGTCTCTTCTAGGTATTAAAACAGGTATTCTAAACCTTTTACAACTTAATTTGAAATAATGTTATGCCACTTCACATGTTATGCACAAACCCTAAAATAATACTGTTCCATTACTTCATTCTGCTTTAAAGAAGGGCCAATTAAAGGCAGAGATCATCAGCCTAAACAGGAGAGCAAGATCCAAATATACACTGTTTATAAGATATTCACTATAAATGTAAAGACACAGATAAGTTAAAAGTGACAAGATGGAAAAAGATGTACTGTGCATATACTATACTAATTGTAAGATAGCTGTATTGATATCATTAAATATGAAAAAAGAGCATTAACAGAAATAAATAAGGGTATTTTATAATACAAATTCAATTCATTAAGAAGAAATAAACAGTATATATGCAACAGAGCTCCAAAATATGTGAAGCAATATTTGAAAGAACTAGGCAGAAAAATAGGCATATTTTTTTTTAGACATTGATGGAACCTAAAAAATCCATAAGGATGCAGAAGACATGAATAGCACTATCAACCAACTTGACCTAATGGACATCTGTAGACCGCTCCATCCAGCAATAGCAGAATGCACAGTTTTTCACATGCACATGTGACCATATGCTTGGATCTAAAATATGTTTCAATAAATTTAAGAGAATTTAAATCATACAGAATACATTCTGTGATCACAGTGGAATTAAATTAAAAATTAATAAGAATACTTTTTTCAGAAAATCCAAAAATACTTGGAAACTAAAATATTCTCCTAAATAACTTAAATTTCAAAGGAAAAATTACAAAGAAAACTAGAAAATATTTCAAACCGAAGGAAAATGAAAACAGCATATCAAAATTTGTAGGATGTAGCAAAAACTTTATTTAGAAGGGAAATAATCTTAAAATGCTTAGTATATAAAAGAAGGAAGGTTTTTAATCCATAATCTAAACTTCTACCTTAAGAAGGTAGAAAAGAAAAAAATGAAACTTAAATTAAATAGGAGGAAATACTAATAGTCAAGATCAGTGAAATAGAAATCAGATGAAAAACGTAAAATCAACAGAGTTTAAGTTAGTTCTTTCAAGATATTAATAAAATTGAAAAATATTAGGCGCAGAAAAATTTGAAGCATTTTGACACCAGATAGAAAGAAATGAGCTAGCAAAGACAGAGAAGGAACAGCTAGAAAAGTAGGAGGAAAACCTCCCATGATATCACACAAGCCAAAGAATGAAAATATTTCAAAAATGAAGGAATGGCAACCAGTGTCTATAATGTTATTGAGGAACCCAGTAATGGGAGAACTAGAAAATGCCTATTTGATGTATTGGCAAAACAGATTTAGATGTTCATGGCATCTAAAAAGTTCTAGTGCCTGGGTGGCTCATTGAGTTAATCGACAGGCCAGCTCAGGTCATGACCTCACCATTCCTGAGTTTGAGCTGTGCTGACAGCTCAGAGCCTGGAGCCTGCTTCATATTCTGTGTCTCACTCTCTCTCTGCCCCTCCCCAACTCGTGCTCTAAATAAACAAACAAACAAACAAACAAACATTAAAAAAATAAAAAGCTCCAGTGTAATGGGCATTCAACAGATGAGCTAAGGGGACTCAATAAATTCCCAGAAATTGTCTGTAAAGTTTATATGTAGGCAAGTGCCTTTTTCTGTGGAAAGGACTCAACAGATTTCACTATATATTCTCCAGGAGGGTAGACTGTCTTCTTCCTCTTGTTTGATGTGTGTATGTGTGTGTATGTGTGTGTGCGTGTGTGAGTTCATTTCTCGATTCTGGCTCCTGCAGGTCTTTGCTGAAGAATACTGATATTTAGTGTATTTTCCTCGTATTAACAGAAAATAAGCATTAAGCTGGTTTTTGTTTTTGTTTTGTCCTCTGATGAGCAGCATGAAGGAATTCTGACAACCTTTCAAGCAGAATTTTTGGCACTGGGGAAAAAGCTTTGAATTTAGGCTCAGAAAAACTGAATTTTTAGCCACCCCATAGGTGTGAGATCTCAGGCAAGATATTTAAATGTATCACAACTCAATTTCTTTCTCTGTTTAAAATAAGAAAAATATTCATCTAGGAGGGTTATTGAGTGAGTAAAATGAGATGTTGATTTAGAAAGCACTTTGCAAATTATAAACTGCTATATAATGGTAATTATTCTTTACTACCTATATTTTATGCAAAGAGATGTGAAAAATGAAAGAGAAAATCTTAATTCATGTTGTGGTGGAAACAAATGGATGAAGTAGGAAGCACCTTTCTTGTGCCTTAAGAAACTTAGTTTCTAGGCTTTCTGCCCTGCCAGCATTCCCCACACTGACTCTCATCAGAGCAAAGCCAACCCAAACCAAACTCTTTTATGAGGTGGATGAGGGCACATCACAGAAACCAGGAAGTCAGGCTGAAGGTCTTCATTCATTTTTGATAAATAGAATAATCTAAGTGGATAACAGAAACGGATACATTTTTTAAATGTTTGAGAGAGAGAGAGAGTGAGCAGAAAGAGGCAGAGAGAGAGGGAGAGAGAGAGAGAGAGACAGAGACAGAGAGAGAGAATCCCAAGCAGTTTCCTCACTGTCAGCACAGAGCCCAATGCAGGGCTCGAACCCACGACCTGTGAGATCATGACCTGAGCCAAAACCAAGAACAGGATGCTTAACTAACTGAGCCATTCAGGTGCCCTGGAAGACATCCACTTTACGCAAAGCAGAATATTAGATGAAATTTAGTTTAGGAGCAAAATCTTCTAAGGCTTAAATGTTGCCTCCTCTTTCTTTGCCAAATAGCTGCTTACTAGTTTCTCATGTTTTCACTTCTAGAAGAAGTTTGTATTCATGTATGGTAAGGGTGATAAAATGCATTTTCCTTTCTCAAAGGCAGAATGACTTTTCTTTGCCTGCCTGTCAATGAAAACAGCAAACTCTTCAGTGCTAGAAGTTTTAAAATACTGACTCAGAGCGAGTTCCTTTTTTGGGGGACTTGTTTTTGTTAACTTCTCCATTTGTAGTACAAATTTGTTGCCTGATTGAAATGTCCTATGAAATTGCCCTATCCGCTCAAATCTGGAAGTCCTCCCCTGAAGCAAGTGTCTTAAGACATTGCTTCTGATTCCCCGAAATAAAATATGGTCTAGATTTGACAAGTAAAGATTAAGTTGGAGCAGGTCCTTGGCCTCCGCTCCCCTCATGGCTGAAGAGAACCCCACAGCACTGCAGGCTTTACAGGGCTTCTTATTAGAGAAGCCATCAAAATGATTTCCCCACCTGTTGAGCACTCTTTGGCTTGTATCATTTGTTATAAAAGCAGCTAAGGACAACTCCAGAGACTGTAAGGGGAAATGATCTCTTGGACAATATTGGTGCTGAATCATGATTAAAAAGTAATGCAGGTTTACTGAAAATTGAAATGCCCTTTAAAAGAATTCAAATACAGATATACTTGAAAAAAATCTTATTTTCAAAGGAATTAAATATATTTTCTTAGTATTTGGGGACTTTGGTTAATTAATGTCAATTATACTATATTAATTTTTTATGCTGTATTGATTTTATTTATTTTTTATTTTTTTTATGAAATTTATTGACAAATTGGTTTCCATACAACACCCAGTGCTCATCCCAAAAGGTGCCCTCCTCAATACCCATCACCCACCCTCTCCTCCCTCCCACCCCCCATCAACCCTCAGTTTGTTCTCAGTTTTTAACAGTCTCTTATGCTTTGGCTCTCTCCCATTCTAACCTCTTTTTTTTTTTTTCCTTCCCCTCCCCCATGGGTTCCTGTTAAGTTTCTCAGGATCCACATAAGAGTGAAACCATATGGTATCTGTCTTTCTCTGTATGGCTTATTTCACTTAGCATCACACTCTCCAGTTCCATCCACGTTGCTACAAAAGGCCATATTTCATTTTTTCTCATTGCCACGTAATATTCCATTGTGTATATAAACCACAATTTCTTTATCCATTCATCAGTTGATGGACATTTAGGCTCTTTCCATAATTTGGCTATTGCTGAGAGTGCTGCTATGAACATTGGGGTACAAGTGGCCCTATGCATCAGTACTCCTGTATCCCTTGGATAAATTCCTAGCAGTGCTATTGCTGGGTCATAGGGTAGGTCTATTTTTAATTTTCTGAGGAACCTCCACACTGCTTTCCAGAGCGGCTGCACCAATTTGCATTCCCACCAACAGTGCAAGAGGGTTCCCGTTTCTCCACATCCTCTCCAGCATCTATAGTCTCCTGATTTGTTCATTTTGGCCACTCTGACTGGCATGAGGTGATATCTGAGTGTGGTTTTGATTTGTATTTCCCTGATAAGGAGCGACGCTGAACATCTTTTCATGTGCCTGTTGGCCATCCGGATGTCTTCTTTAGAGAAGTGTCTATTCATGTTTTCTGCCCATTTCTTCACTGGGTTATTCGTTTTTCGGGTGTGGAGTTTGGTGAGCTCTTTATAGATTTTGGATACTAGCCCTTTGTCCGATATGTCATTTGCAAGTATCTTTTCCCATTCCGTTGGTTGCCTTTTAGTTTTGTTGGTTGTTTCCTTTGCTGTGCAGAAGCTTTTTATCTTCATAAGGTCCCAGTAATTCACTTTTGCTTTTAATTCCCTTGCCTTTGGGGATGTGTCGAGTAAGAGATTGCTACGGCTGAGGTCAGAGAGGTCTTTTCCTGCTTTCTCCTCTAAGGTTTTGATGGTTTCCTGTCTCACATTTAGGCCCTTTATCCATTTTGAGTTTATTTTTGTGAATGGTGTGAGAAAGTGGTCTAGTTTCAACCTTCTGCATGTTGCTGTCCAGTTCTGCCAGCACCATTTGTTAAAGAGGCTGTCTTTTTTCCATTGGATGTTCTTTCCTGCTTTGTCAAAGATGAGTTGGCCATACGTTTGTGGGTCTAGTTCTGGGGTTTCTATTCTATTCCATTGGTCTATGTGTCTGTTTTTGTGCCATATGCTGTATTGATTTTAAAAATTTTGGTTATGCCTGTAAACTAGTAACTTATTTTCCTTTGCAATTATCTCCCTTCAATGTAGTCCCATGGGAAGACTTGAGTCTCATTTCAACGATGTTATCAATGCTTACAATATTTCTTAAAATATATTTTGGTTTATTGTCAGAATTTTCCTACTTGATCTTCCTTATCAAGTTTCTCTCTGAATGAGTCTTCACTATTTGGAGAAATGAAATCTGCCCTCAAAGATGAAGATTTTCTACCACACAGGACATTTTCATAAATCAACTTCAGGCTTTGAGGACTATATTTTAAAAAGGCATTCCAAGCATGGTTTTAGGATTGGCAGTATTATTAAAGATAAGTGTATAATCTTTGACTATGTCAAAGATAGGGTGATACCTAATCCTGGTTCACCCAGAACTTTCTCACTTTTAGTACTCAAAGTCTGCATCCTAGGGAACCTCTCAGTCCCAAGAAAACTGAGCAGACAGACCACCCCAGGAAGGGAACTACAGACACCCTGTAAACAATTCAAGGGTTAGGAACGTTGACCCTGACCCATTCAAAAATTTGCATATAATCTGACTCCCCCAAAACTTAACTAATAGTTCACTGTTGACCAAAAGCCGTATTGATGACATAAAAACTAGATTAACACCTATTTTGCATGTTATACATATTATATAATGTATTTTCACCATAAAATAAGCTGGAGAAAAAAAAATCTTATTAAGAAAATCATAAGGAAGAGAAAATACATTTACAATACTATACTACAAAAAGTCTATGTGTGTGTGGACCCATGTAGTTCAAACCTGTGTTGTTTAGGGTCAACTGTATTTTTATTGGGATGATGGTGATCTTACAATCTCTTGTACTTTCTTAAAGTATATAGAATTTATAGCTTGGCACCAAACAGCCGAGAATAAAGACTGTGTATTCTAGCTTCCTTTCCAGCTAGGTGTGGTCATGTGACTAAGGACTGGACAATGAGACATAAATGTGAGTCACAAATGGACTTCTGGGAATTGTCCTTAAAAGGAAGAAATGTGCCTTACTTACTGTACCTGCAACCATATTGGATACTGAAGTAATGTTGGGGAAGAGAGTCACATCCAGGAGATCCAGGGTCATTGTCCCTCCCTGTGGAATGTCATATTAGCCCTGGATTGCTTACCCCTGTACTTCTTGACTGAGAGAGGAAGGTAAATATTTGATTTGTAAAGCTGCTGTCATTTGAGGTTTTCCTGTTCCACAAAGCTGAATCAAATCGTCTGATATGACAGTAAAGAATTTTAAAAGAAAGATGATTTTTTCAACTCCTTCATTATCAGAGGAAAATCCAGACCTTAGAGCATGATTACTCATCCTAGTTTTGCAATATTTATTTGTCTCAGATTGGCAAAGTTCTAAATTCAAAATTAATTTTAATTTACTTTAAAGTATAGAACACAGGTCAAAAGGGAGGCTTTACAAAAGAGGAGGAAATCAAACTAGACCTCTCCTTTTTTGAAGTTTTCATAGCAATCTCCTCCAAGAAATTTTAGAGGTGGGAATTTTGTAGAGTTTGGGGATCTTGAAACACTTCACCCCTTTAATAACAGCCCACTCTCCTGGCTTTCCTTATATCTCCTTTAAAAAATTGGTTTTTAGAGAGAAATAAAGCATGAGTGGGGGAGGGCAGAGGGAGAGAGAGAGAAAGAGACAGAGAGAGAATCCCAAGCAGGCTCCATGTTGAGCATAAGGGTTCAGGGCTCGATCACATGACCCTGGGATCATGACCTGAGCTGAAATCAAGAGTGGGATGCTTAACAGATTGAGCCACCCAGGCACCCCTCCTTGTACCTCATTAAATATTCCTTCTCAAATTGGACACTCTGCTTCACCAATATATTTTTCTTTTTGGATGTACTTCTCTTCCCTCATCTTGAATCCAATACTTGTTCCCTTTTATACCATATTTTTAATTGATATCTACATTTTTACTTAAATAAACTTTAATGCCAAACTCTATATACCTAGGCATATTCTTTATTTTACCTTTATGTAATTCCTGGCCCTTCTCTTAACCCATAACTTGTTTGCCTCTGCCTTAATTCTAGCTCTTTCCCTCAATACAAATGTGAACAGACTGTTAAATGTTAACTTGCTATTTTTAGAGTAATCTTTATTTTGTCTTCTCATCCCTATATAAAAGAGACCATTTTTAATTTCTCTCAGTCTGGTCCAGGGATTTCAAATGTTTTTGACCATAGCCCAAACACTACAACCCAACACACACACACACACACACACACACACACACACACGAGAGAGGGAGAATGCCTTTGATATTTTCCAGGACCCAGAGAGTTTTCTAAAAGGTCAGAAAAAATAACAATTACTGGTAGCTGTGTTCATGGTATCAAAACTATATTTTCAGTGTCAAAGTAGAGGATTGGATCTCATCCGCTTTATATTTTAAACTACTATTATGACATTGATTATTTCCACAAGTTTATCTCTAGCCCAGAATTTCTATTCCAAGTTCCTAGAGTCCACTATTTCGATCCTCTGGTATCTTCCAGGTGACTACTCTATCTTTTCACAATTCATACTGTGCACAGTCCAAACTGATTGAAAATAACTCCTTCTCTCTAAACCTGTCTCCCATTGAGGACTGTATTTCTCTATATGAGTGACATAAGCAGATACCCCAGTTAGAAACCTGCCATTCTTGACTCTGCCCTTTTCCTCATCCTCCAAGCCCAACACCCATTTTTCATTACTCAGTAAGTCTTGCACATTTTAGAGCTTAAATATTTGCTGAATCCACCCCATGTTCTTCAACCCTACTGTCTCTGTCCAGTTCCTGACTCTCCCCATATCTCTCCCTGGATTATTACCACAACTTTTGAATCACTTAACTGCTCTAGTTTTGTCTGCCTCACATCCCATCCCTCCCCACGGGCACCATAGGGAATAATCTACATTTCAAATCTATAATGCTCCTTTAATTAAAACCTTTTGATGACTTTACATCACCTACGGGATATAATCCAAGTTCCCTGGGGTGACCAAGAAGCCCCTGGTGCTCTCTCTGGTCCTGGCTTATCACCCTAGTCTCATCTGCTGCATGCAGTTTTTGCTTTGAAATAGGTGTTCTGATGGCACAAAACCTCTCTAGCACACACAGTATGCCGTGCTTCACATGTATGTCTTTGCTAATGCTTCCTCTGCCCCTTCTTCATTGTCAAACTTCATAGTATCAGGTATTTCCCTTTGAAAAGGCTTCCAGGGAGCCTCCAGGGTGAATTAAATATCTCTTCCCTCCCTCCCAAATATCTTGTGGTTTTTCTCCCATTTTACTCTCCGCATTGTTCTAGTTATCTGTTTAAATGTGCATCTTCTTAAGATATATTGTAATCCCTCAATAAATATATGTTTAATGAATGCATAAATTCACGAAATTCATTAATGAATGAGTGCATTAACAAGTAGTAACATAGGCATAGAACAGAGACACAATAGAAATACATTTTATTTGATTCTGTATAAGAGATGAGCAGGAAACTCTGCTGTCTGAATGATTTGATTCATCTGATTTTGCTAGTTGGACAGGTGTACCTTCCCTTCCACAATCCTACATGTGATCTTCCTTAATTGAAGGCTTAGATATGGTGTACTTTGCCATGAGGAAAAAGATCTCAGTTTACATTGTTTTCTGTGAGCAGAACTGTAAGCAGGTTATTCAACAATATTTCAGGAAATAGACATTGATCATATTGTTCCTGACAAAGGAATTAACCAACTTCACATATTGTTATTCATTCAAAATTATACAAACTCTTAGAAAAGCAGTCCATTTGAACAAACCATTTGATGGCTCAAAGATTAATTTCTGAGTAAAAAGAAACTGGGCTAACCCAACTGTGTATAGTATTTGGCAGGAATTAACTAGCTTCCAGAATAAAAAGAAAAATTAGCAAATATAAATCTACCTTCTAGAAAGTACCTTAAAGAAATGTTAGACAATTTATGGGTTTTTATTCACAATTCTAAAATTTGCCCCAATCCCTTTGTATTCTTTCTGTATAACTATTCAATTATAGTAAAATTTCTAACATATTAGAAGTATCTTTATGCTTTCTTTAAATTGAGTATGTATTTCAGCTCTTATTTTGTCAAGACCTAGCCCAGTTGTTAAATAGAGATCACACTTTTGAAATTTATTTTTTAATTCCAGTATAATTGGCATACAGTGTTACATTAGTTTCAGGTGTACAATATAGTGATTCAACAATTCTATGTATTACTCAGTGCTCCTCAGAGTAAGTGTACTCTTAATCCCCTTCACCTATTTCACCCTTCCCCTCACCTACCTCACCTCTGTAACCACCAGTTTCTTCTCTATAGTTAAGAGTCTGTTTTTTGCTTGTCTCTTTTTCACTTTGTTCATTTGTTTTGTTTCTTAAATTCCACATATGGATGAAATTATATGGTGTTTGTCTTTTCCTAGCTGACTTATTGTACTTAACATTGTACCTTCTAGATCCCTCCATGTTACTGCAAATGGCAATATTTCACTCTTCTTTGTGGCTGAGTAATATTCCATTGGATATATATAGCCACATCTTCTTTATCCATTCACCTATCGGTGGACACTTGGGTTGCTTCCCTTATCTTGGCTATTGTAAATAATGCTGTAGTAAACATAAGAGTGCATGTATCTTTTTGAATTAGCATTTTCATCTTCTTTGGGTAAATACCCAGATTTTTGAACTCTCACACAGTGCATGAGAGTTCCTTTTTCTCCACAGCTTCACCAACACATGTTGCTTCTTGTGTTTTTTACTTTAGCAATTATGACAGGTATGAGGTGATATCTCATTGTGATTTTGATTTGCAGTTAACTACAGATGATATTTAATTAACAGAAAGACTCATACATAGTAACAGTAACACCTGTACATTGCTAATGCTTGAGAAATTTGGATTTCTAACCCTTTTAGTAAACCTCCACATGTCACAAAGGAGGTAGACTGATCAGCTTTTGTGCAAGCCACAGAGAACTATTTGTATGTTCAGGCCAGTTTGGCTAAAATAGAATGAACATGGGCAAGTGTGACACGACATGGAGTTGGGAAAGTATTTGAGTGAAAGGATAAGACTGATTTTTCAATGACAAGTGTAGAAAACAATTATCAATAGAAGACTTACGCAAATGTTCTCTTCCACTGTTTTACTCAGTGCACCTGTAGCTAACACAGTCTGACATGACTAGAGTAGCATGTCTCTTGGAATGAGTGAGACTAGGCTGCTCTTGAAAAACCAAGTAGGAAGAAGAGGTGGGCCCAGTTTTGAGGACAGCCATGCTAGAGGGGACAAGAAGAGCCTGTAAATCTCATGCATGCTCTGGCCTAGGTCACCAGGAGAGAAAATCCTACAGTGAACTGGAGATAAATGTAGAATTCGTTACAAAGAGTAAATATTTTTTTGGAGAATCCTTTGGAATTGTGATTGTAGCAGAATTTTTGAATTTAAGGATACTGATATTTTTTTCATCTATCACAAGTAAAATGGGACACAACTATACTTGCCATTTCAAACAGCCATGTCCGCTTTTTTGATATAGCTACTGTGTGAGCAAGAAGGGACTGAATAAAGATTGCTAAAAATAGATATATACAAATCCATATGTACTTACATTTAATATATAATTGACAGTGAGATTTAATATTTGCTGGCATTTACTCCAATGTTTTTCTTTGTCTTAAAGGACTGAGGTTGATTTTCAAAATGATTTATCCCTATGGCTCATACTAATACATCACCACTTTAAAATTTTGCTTCATACAGCTGTAGCATTACCCATATGCCACAGGAAAACAAACCTTTTTAATATATGAAGGGTGTCAATGTTAGTCATGTGATTTGTAATGCTTTTGCTTAAATATTGATTTTTTTCAAATTCAATTTTTATTGATTTCTCTTAAATATTAATCATTTCTAATGACAGCTTAAAAAATAGGCTGAGCCCCTTGAACATTCATGCTATCCACTCCTTCTAGAAATAGAGTACAATTTTAGTATGCTTCAAATTAAGTCAAACAAAAACATACTGCTTTTTCATTTAAAGGTTTAATGTCATAAATCAAAATTCTATTTGTGCCGAATCAAGGGATTTATGCAGAGTATTAACTGTGGCTATGCAGTTTCCCACAAACAGTTCAATGTCATCTGTGATCTCTAGCTAGTGTATCTGTAACCTGCCACCATCATTGCTTCATGAAAAACCATTCCTGGTCTATAGGAGATCAGCATTCTGCATCAGTGAAGTTGACTGGGCTCAACTTAAATATGACTAGGAAGTGGCAGACTGTCCACAGTTCCATGCGACTAGGCTTCTAGGATATTAGTGTGTGGAAGATGTTCTGACTCTTCTTAAAAACAAAAGAAATGTCACTTCCCCACATTGGGTGTGTTTTAAGTTTTTGATTGGAAATCAGCACTCCTGACTGATTGAGAGTTAAACTGACAATGTTAGGGGTGAGGCTTGCATACATCATTTAACCCCTCTAAGCTTGGTTTCCTTATCTAGAACATGGAGGAAATAATGCCTGCCACTGGCTGTCAACATCTTGCTGTGGATAAGTGAATTAGCATCAGTGGGTCCTTAGGAGAAGGGCAGGACAGGCAGTTCCTAAGTTGAGACAGTTTAGATTCAGAGGTTTGTTTGTTTGTTTGTTCGTTTCCTACATGGATTGAAGTTTTGGAATATGTTTATCCACATAAGCAATTTATAAGTGGTAGTTGGATTTCAATCCAGTTCACAAAGACTTTTAAACCCATAAGACAGCAAAAAATAAGATATTTTTATAAGATATTGATTATTGAATTAAATATTTTTACCTGTAAGGTAAAAAAGGGAAATATACTGAAGAAATAGAAATTAACTTAAAAAGAAATGCAACAAAGGAAAGCAAGATATATATATATTTTTTTCTCTTGTGTTTTTGGTGATGAGGTTTCAGAAAACAAAAGATAATGAGAATGGGGTTAATGACAAAATTAAAGAATATTTCTGTACACTGTGAATTTATTAAAGTTAATAGTAGGTTTTAAGAAAGATTTTTTTTCTCTGAGCCTAATGTTGTTTTGTATTTGGCCCACGAAATTTGTAAAATAAAGACAAATCTGCAAAAACATATAAAAATAATCTTACACCGGCCAGAGATACTTATTATGAACACATTTGCCTACGTTCTTGATTTAAATTAAACAAGACATTTAACTTTGCCTTTCTTTAAGAAAAGTGCCTCACCAGCATTATTCTTGTATTTAACTACATGGTAAAACTTCTGTCTCACAAACAGGGCTAAAATTTAGCATAATAAGTAATATGTTCAAGCATCTGATATGGTCATAGTGGCAAAGAAGGAATCCTGAAGCGTAAGAAGTTAATCACGTAAAAAGTCTGGGGCTGATAAACTAAGGAAAGAGGATATGGAAGAAGTAGTATGTACAGGGGCCAGAATTAAAAAGACAACACCGTATGCTTACAAATACAGTTAGTCCTGTATATGAACCACTGATGAACTTACAGACTACTCATCTGTTATGGACCTGATTTAGTCGAACCTGGGTTCCAATCTAGACTCTACCAACTTAGTAATTGTGTAAATCTAGACAAAACTTATTTAACTTCTTTTTTATTGGGGTGAAGTTTACATAACACAAAATTAACCATATTGATGTGTAGACTTTCATGACATTTAGTGCCTTCACAATTGTGTGTAACCATTACTTCTATCTAGTTCCAAACATTTTGACCACCCCCAAAGAAAACCTGTGTCCATTAAACATCCTTCCCCATTCCCCTTCCATCCAGCTCCTGGAAACCCATCTCTATGGATTTACCTATTCTGGATATTGCATGTAGTTGAATCATACAATCTGTGACCTTTTCTGTCTATTTAACTTCTTTTTGAGCCTCAGTCTCCCCCCACCATCTTCTTAACATGTACCTTATGGGATCATTGTATGAATTAAAATGAGGTACATAAAATACTAAACAGAAACCCTGGAGCCATCCAGACTGTCCAATTGTTTCTCTTTCACTGTTTGGTTTTAAAGCATTGCATATATTTCTGTATGTGAATAGATACCACGCTAATCTGTGAGGACTTACTTAAAATAAGCTTTCCTCTCTCTCAGTAATTAACTACTTTTGTGACCCTGTTAATGTGGGTATTTCTAGGGATTTTCATCTTGGCCTGTGGTGCTGCCCTGTTCCCTCACCTCATCTCCTGCCTTCTTTTCTAAACATAGTTGTACTTCCATCTATTTGGTGGGTCCTGGGAATTTGCTTTTCATATCTGTGAAAACAGCAAGCTGACAAGCTTCTCCTTGGCATGACACAGCATGTGTGAATCTATGTCATGTCCAAGCGACTTTGTTCATAGTTAATTTGTTAAATTCCTTTGGAGAACAGACATGGTGTTCCCCACTGAGCAATCAGCACAGCTGTGAAGCCAGGCAGTGACCAAACAGAACCCAGTGTGAAATGTGTATTCAAGGCCCAGAGACTACGGTCATGGCTGAGCCCCTGAAAGTTTACTGGCCTCTCTGGGAATATGAAGCATAACTTGACCCAGAGCCCCACATTGCCAGTGGATCTAGATGCATAAGATGCATGGCTGTGAACATTTAATAGACATAAACAAGAAGGGCAGAAGGGGATGCCCAGGAGTGATGCTGTAATCCCACCCCTCCCTACATTCTTCCCTCCTTTGTTCCTGCTTTTCTTCTTCCCTTCGTTTCCTTTCCTTCTGCTTTTCCTTTTCTTTCCTTTCCTTTCCTTTCCTTTCTTTTCCTTTCCTTTCTTTTCCTTTCCTTTCTATTTCCCTTCCATCTCCACAGCTGCTTTGATCTTGGTATGGTGTTCTTTTGACAATTAAGTGATGGGGACTGCTCCCTGACAAGTCATTATGAAGGGAGCTGGACTTTAAAAAGAAATAAACTAAACCTTAGGCACCACTCTTGTGAGTCAGAAGAGAGCATGTGCCACTACCTTGCCTTGGATAGACAGTGGGTGGGCAAAAATGACAGCATGTGCAGTCTTCAGTAAGCACTCCTAATAAAGTTCCCCCCAGCTGAGATGATCAAAGGCTGTTTTCCACAAAGCCAGCCTATGAATTGTGAAAGTCAGCCTGGCATTCAGAGGTCAGAATCGCAAGTCTCCTTGAAATACTTCATAGTTCAGGAACTGATCCTTGATGTCATCGATAGGAAAACAAGCACAGGCTGGACACAAAGATATCAGGGAAATGGGCCAAATAAGATTATCACAAAACTTGATCTGTCTTTGTGTCTCCTTTTGGGGTGAGGGGGGCTGGAGGGGGATGTGTTGGTTTTCTTAGGATAACATGATAATGCTCAAGAGACATGGAAAAAATGTGAGAATCCTATGAAAAAGGATCTTTCATAATTCCCAGGAAAGTTCATGGAATTCTGCTAGAATTTTCCAATCTTTCTATTTTGTTGAAGGAAGTTCTGACTACAAATTTGTCTCATAAAGTTGTTTAGGAGAGCTATGTATAGAAAATAAGTTTCTGGAAACTTCTGATTAGACCCACATGTGTGTATGTGTGTGCATGCGTGCACATACATATGGGGTGCTCTGAGCATTATGCTAAGTACTTTACATGTTATGTCTTTTATTTGCTCAATGTGAGGTGGGTATTTGGGAAAACTGAGATTTTGCAACATGCGTAAATTGGTCAGGTAGCTAGTAGGTGTCCAGATTGAAATTTGAACCAGGTCTCTCTGACTCCAAGTCTGTGCACTTTCCACTGTGTCCCCTGTGCCACCTCCCATCACACTGCCTAGTAAGCACCTGAATAGAATGTAGTTTCCCCTACTCTCATTAATTCTCTCAGGGCCCACTCATTCAACAAATGTAGGCTGGACAATTGTACAGAGTTGTAGAGGACTTAAAGGTGAGGAACAGTTCCTAACCTCAGGGGGTTCACTGTTTAGGTGCAGGGTAAAGCATGGAATCAGATAACAAGAGCAGAGGGCCAAATGTGCTGGGGGAGTACCAGAAAATGAGAAGTTCATGTCCAGCTGGGAGCACCTAGGAGGTTTCATAGAAGAGTGGTACTGGAGCTTGGCCTTGAAGCGGGGGATGATTAGGAAATGGAGACAGGGTAAGAATTCCAGCTGGAACACAGAAAAGAAAAGTGAAGAAGGGGCTCATAAGTTGAGGGTGTGGAATGGTGATTCTTCCAGGTTGTTATATCTCTGGTTTTATTGTGTTCCTAGTATAAGAGTTGAACCTCAAGAATAATATTGAGGAGAACCATTTCATTTCTCCACATTTCAACCAAGCTTCTTTAGCCTGACATCTAACACCTTTCCTTCACCAGCTTCATTACTAGCTATGACTTTCCAAACACTCCATGATCCCACCACAAAATTTTCCTAATAATAATAATAATAATAATTTATTTTCTCATTTATTCCCACAAAAGCCCAGTGAAATCTGCTCCACAGATTATTAAAGTGAGGTTAATAGAAGATAAGTTCAAGACTGTTGGGGCGCCTGGGTGGCTCAGTCGGTTAAGCCTCTGATTTCGGCTCAGGTCATGATCTTGCAGTTCGTGAGTTCAAGCCCCGCGCTGGGTTCTGTGCTGACAGCTTGGAGCCTGGAGCCTGCTTTGGATTCTGTGTCTCCCTCTCTCTCTGCCCTTCCCCCATTCACACTCTGTCTCTGTCTCTCAAAAATAAGTAAACATTAAAAAAATGTTTAAAAATATTGTAGAACCAGTGAGGAAAATTGCAATCCATTCCACAAGTACTTGCTCTGTACTCACAAGGTGCCAGGGATACAATCTGAGAAAACTCAATTCTTTTTTTTTTTTTTTTTAATTTTTTTTTCAATGTTTATTTATTTTTGGGACAGAGAGAGACAGAGCATGAACGGGGGAGGGGCAGAGAGAGAGGGAGACACAGAATCGGAAACAGGCTCCAGGCTCTGAGTCATCAGCCCAGAGCCTGACGCAGGGCTCGAACTCCCGGACCGCGAGATCGTGACCTGGCTGAAGTCGGACGCTTAACTGACTGCGCCACCCAGGCGCCCCTCTTTTTTTTTTTTTTTTTAATTTTTTTTTTTTAAACTCAATTCTTGACCTCAAGGAGCTCACCGACTGGTATAGAAAATGACAGGATAGGGGAACCTGGGTGGATCAGTCAGTTAAGCATCTGACTCTTGGTTTCAGCTCAGGTCATGATCTCACAGGTGTGAGACCAAACCCCGTGTTGGGTTCCATGCTGAGCATAGATCCTGCTTGGGATTCTTTCCCTCTCTCTCTCTCTGTCCCTCCCCTGCTCACATGCTCACACACACCCTCTCTTTCTCGCTCTCTCAAATAAATAAATAAATATTAAAAAAAGAAAATGGAAGAATAAGCAGACAATCACAGTGGGTGTGGGCAATGCTATGAGAAAGGTGGGTACAGGATACTACAGGAGCTCTCAACAAACTAAAGGAGGGAGGAGGAAAATATGCTCAGGGAAGGCTTCCAAGAGTGTTGGTACCAGATCTAAGCCTTCACAGAAGAGTGAATCAAGAGGATAACTGGTAAGGGGACTTCTAGTCCAAGAGTTTCCATGAGCAAAAGATTGAGTGGATCCTGGAGAAATGTGGTACAACAGGTAGCTGCAAAAAATTTACTAAGGCTGGAGTTGAGAGTAGAACTCAACAAAGGTTTGACTATGGAGGGCCTTGTGTGCCACATTAAGTAGCTTGGGTTTTGTCATGTAGATGCTAAGATTTGAGGACATCTGTAAACACAGGGCATAGGAGGTAAGATTGGTGATTATGATGGAATTTTAACTCTGAGGTGGAATATGTGCTGAAAACAAAAGTGTCAGTGGGTGTGTGTGTGTAGATAGAGTTAGACAGACCACTTAGATGCTTAGGTGAAAACAACAGCCCTCTGAACTAAGAAGAGGTGACAGACCCGGAAAGGAGGAGGAAATACCTAAATCTACTTAGAAGATTAAGTGTCAGATGTGGGGATTGGCAATGGGTATAAACAGTTGGAAAAGGATGAATCTAAGCTAACTCCTATGTTTTGGCCAGATAATTAGAGTATTCAGTGAGGCTTTCACTGAAATAGGGAATGGAGAAAGAGGTGCATAATTCAAATGAAAGACAGCCAGCTTAGTTAGAAACACATTGAGTTTAAGAAGTGTGTAAGACCACGGAGGGTGTCTCTTGGACTGGTCTGGAACTAGGAAAAGGATAACCATGTGGTAGGGATAATATTAAGTCTTAGCTGAAGTCATGGGTGAAGATGTGGTCATTGAAAGGAGGTCAGGTGAGACTTGCATTCAGGTTAATCTAACTCCAAAGTCCACATTCTGTCTATGATACACA
The DNA here is from genome assembly GCF_016509475.1 of Prionailurus bengalensis. Taxonomy (NCBI): domain Eukaryota; kingdom Metazoa; phylum Chordata; class Mammalia; order Carnivora; family Felidae; genus Prionailurus; species Prionailurus bengalensis. Next base: position 137,228,764 of record NC_057344.1, on the reverse strand, counting down.
TTGCCATTTCCCAAGGATAACACAAGTGTTTATACTGTTTCTTACACTTGGGATGCAGTTTGTCTTCATCAGTATATCCTGAGATCCTACCTGTTCTTCAAATCTCAGCTCAAGTCCCACATCCTGTACAGGGTTCCCCAAATTGTTGTCATCAGCATTAATCTTTCCTGCCCATTAATTTGAACACTTTTACTCTTCTAATATAGTACATAGAATCTTAGAGACTGGAAATATTTGACAAGTCTTTTAGCCCAAGCCTCACTGTTACAAGAAACCCTTCTTCAACAACCTCGGGTAATCTTTTCTTTAACAATTCTATGAGCATACAGTTCACACTTTTCAGAAGCAACCTGTTCCAATTAAAGACACTTCCAATGGCTTGGAGATATATATATCTATCTATCTCCAGAGCTGTCTGTTTCAACTTCCATCCACTGGTACTGGCTTTGCCTGCTGGAGTCCATGCCCTCTTTACATGACAGTCCTTTAGTTGTTAAAAATATTTGTCATGTACCTTATTGCCCTTCCCAGGGCTAAATGTCCTCAGTTCCTGAAGCTACTCTTCAGGACATGTTTTGCTTGTTTCCTCACCATCCTTTCTTTTTCATTTCAAAGTATTTCAGTTTGTCTATATCCCTTTTAAAATATGATATTCAGAGCTCAACCCAATAATATAAATATGATCTAATCACCATGAAATACAACAAAACTGTTCATTGTTCTGGACATCTTTACTACTTTAAATATAGTGTAATATTTTATAGGTATTCTCCTGGCCCTTATCTATTGACTTATATTGAATTCACAGTCCATGACTTATTATAGTTGCTTTGGATCATGGTTATTTTTAAATATGCCTCTCCCTTCTCCTAATTATAAGTATTTAGATTTATCCCAAAGCATGTATTATTTATCCCTGTAATCACTTTGTTCGTCACAGTGCCTCTCATGTAAGTTGGAGCATAAATGCTGCACTTTCAAACTGACATTGCTTGGGGTGATTTTCTAAAGGTGTATTTCCTTGAAAAGCCATAGCCAAAACAACTACACCTTTGCCTCTTTTATCAAGTAACAAACTTTTTTTGTCTGCTTGAATTATTATCAAAAAAGGATTTTTTGAAACAATATTCTGCTGAGAGAAGATGAACTTTAAATCTGAGTTGAAAATACTGAGTGAAAAGAAGACTGAAATTTCTCCATGATAGAATGGAATTTATGCCTCTGCTCTTTTAGGAACATGTCTTGACTCAGCTCTGATAATCTTGGAGTCTCTAAGAACACTGTCTCTGCATTTTGCTATAATTAGTTTCTAAGTCAGCTGAGAGTATGCGCTTCTCATCTGTCTTCCTAGCAAGGTTCTCTCTTAATACAATGCTGAGAATTAATGCAAAGTGACCCAAATCTAGTTTCCAAGAGTAGAAAGATTGGATATTCAAGAGGAACATGCCTGCCATAATAATTTTTAGGAAAAGTACTCAAGTGAAAGAAACATCTGAGTAACTTGAGAATATTTAAACATGAATTTAGCTGTTCACTTGCATCTAGATGACAGATGAGGAATATGACCTACTGTTAGTCTGCAGTCAAGAAACAAAGAATCTCCGTGTTAAAAAGATCACAATAGACCCTCTAATCCAACATTTTGACAAGACTCCTTTCCAAACATCCTTAACTATGATGAGTTTGTCTCTGAGAACTGGCAGCACTTAGGACTACATTTAAAAAGTGTGGGGTTTTTTTTATCTCTCTTACTTCCAGAGTTGAGATTCTTTAGCTGTACTGGATTTAGGATCATCTCTGATCTGCTTCCCAGCCTGGTGGTGCAGTTAGTATGAATCATTCCCATTTCTTCTGCTTTTTACTTTATTCCATGTGCAGTGTTCCCTAGAGAAAAATTATTTGTGAATTACAATGAACATGGATTTTTGCCATGCCAAACTCATTAGAGCCTCCCTATGTCATTTCAAGGTGCTCAAGATGAGTCTCTATTATTTTTAAGGACAGAGGCAACACGAACCCAAAGTATGGCCTAGGGAGGAAGATGGACATTAAAATACTGAAAATCTCCAAGACCAGGCCACCCTTCTTCCAATCACCAGCCACCATAAGTAAATACACAGTCTAAGGCAAAGTATTGTCTTTGCTACATAATTTTCCTAGTTCTGAGAAACATTTCTTCCCATAGCCTTTTCTCTGTCAGAAGTCTGGAGTCCTCACCAAACAGTCTTCTGATTCATTTACAGATACAGAAGGCACTTTCATTAATGTCACAAAGTTAATTGTCATTGAAATCAGGTACTGATATAGTTGGAGGGCTCAGTTAAGAGTAGATTGAGAGGGGAGGAGCCAAGATGACGAAACAGCATGGAAGTTTTTTGTGTGTCTCGCATCCATGAAATACGGCCAGACCAACACTAAACCATCCTGCACACCTAGAAAACTGATTGGCCTATTAACACAACAATCTGCACAACCTGAACCACAGAAATCAGCAGGTACGAAGAGCAGAGAGGTGATCTTGGGGAGAGAGGAGCCGCAGTGGGCAGGGAGGTGCTTTTGCAGGTGGAGAGAGGATGGAGACAGTTGGAGGGGGGAGAATAAGGGAAAAGCACCCCTCCCCAAAAGCAGCTGGAGAGAAAGTGGAAAATTGGAAAGAGCTGCAGGGACTAAACTAAAAAGGGAGAAAGGAGAAAGGAGAAAGGAGAGGGTTCAAATTCCATTAAGACTGTAAACAAGGGGAGAGCAAAGTCTGCAACCCTGCAGCTCGATATCTGGTGGTGCTCTGGTGGGATAGGCGAATCCCCAGGAGCAGAGTGGGGTCCAGGAGGTTCTTGGGCCACACAGGGAAAAGCCATTCCACTGCTGGAAGGACATCTGGTAGAGACTGTTGAAGCCACCTGGTCCCAGCAGACCCCAGAGAATGGCCACATTCGCTGGTGCTGGAACAAGGTCATTGAGGGTGAAGCCTGGTGCCAGATGTGTGTTGTGATTTTCCATAATCTCTGAAAAGCTGCTGCTACACTATCTCATGAACTTTTTCTGGGGAGGGCTGGCACCTGGCCACAGTCTCGGGGAACCAGCAGCAGCAGGGTCCAACAAGCATTCCTGGGTTCCGGCCATTGCGTGGTAAGACCCTCTGCAGAGGGGCAGAAGGGGTCAAAGCCGTAGTCCTTCAGAAGTAAGGGGCCGGGGAAAACAGCTGCATCTGAGACAAAACTAGGGAGAGAGCTTCTGCCTGGGGCCTGGTCACGGACAGTGAAAAAGCAGGGAGTGGACAAAAGCTGAATACAGAGGATGGGTGCGTGATTGCTCATTGGGGAGAACAGAGTTCCGATACTAGAGACTGGGTAGCTGGGTGATGCCATTTTCACCGCTCCTGCGCAAGCGCATACGCACCTATGAGCTCCACAACACTCTACCCCAGTAGGCTAGCAGCGCCATCTAGTGGAGAGTGGAGCCGTTACACTGAGCCCGACCCAACTGGGCCAATCTCACTCTTTTTTTTTTTCAATATATGAAATTTATTGTCAAATTGGTTTCCATACAACACCCAGTGCTCATCCCAAAAGGTGCCCTCCTCAATACCCATCACCCACCCTCCCCACCCTCTCACCCCCCCATCAACCCTCAGTTTGTTCTCAGTTTTTAAGAGTCTCTTATGCTTTGGGCCAATCTCACTCTTAAAGAACACAAGTCTTCACCATCTGCTTAGTTTATGGACTATAAAGCGCTTCATAGTCTGACTTCTAGGGAAAAATGAAGTAATTTCAGTCCCATTTCAATCTGTTAGCAGGTCCATCTATTCAATTTTCTTTGTTTTTTTTTTTTTCTTTTTCACTTCTTTTCTTTTTTTTGAATACAGAAGAAAAAATTAATATTTATTTTCAATTTTTATTAAAAATATTCATCTTTAATTTTTTTAATATAATTTTTTACTTTTCTGTAAATTTTTTCAAATTCTATTTTACTCCCATTATTTTATTTTAT